>NW_027139392.1:130000-140000 GCF_035084215.1 Heptranchias perlo
AGGCTGCAAACCACTTTCCGCCGCCTCCCTCCGCGGGCGTGAGACCGACGGTCGTCGGGTTTAGTTCCGCGGCTAGAGCAGGACGAGGGGCAGCGAACGGTACCGGAACGAACCCGGTCGCACACCGGGAAGTCGAGTGCCGGGTCTCGAAACGGAGCCGGGTCGGCCCAGTTTAAAACGGAGAAGAGAGTGCTGCCCTCTGCGGGTGAAAACATGGAAGTACGTTGGTTAATGATTTCCAGTTCACCCCGCTTGGTCAGGCCCACTCGGAGGCGGATAACTCCGGAACGCCGAGGCCGATTTCCTGCGGGTATGGCTCGTTGCGTGCGGCAGGAGGCGGCGCAGCGTTCGGTACCGAGCACTCGGAGGTGCGGTGCTGCCCGCCGGAGTGACAGCGAAAGGCTGCGCACCGCTTTCCGCCTGCTAACTCGGCGTCCGTGAGACCGACCGACTCCGCTTTAGCACCGGAGCTAGAGTGGGGCAAGGGGCACCGAAGGGTACCGGAACGATGACGTTCGCACACCGGGAAGTCGAGTGCCGGGCCGCCGAAAGCGAGCAGGGTGCCACCGCTCGGGGCCCCGGTTTGTCCGTCCCACCCGGAGGCCCATATCTCCGGAAGACACAGGCCGATTTCCACCGGGTATGGCTCGTTGTGTGCGGCCGGACCAGGCGCAGCGGACGGTACCGAGCACTCGGAGGTCGGGCGCTGCCCGCCGGAGGTACAGCGAAAGGCTGCAAACCACTTTCCGCCGCCTCCCTCCGCGGGCGTGAGACCGACGGTCGTCGGGTTTGTTTCCGCGGCTAGAGCAGGACGAGGGGCAGCGAACGGTACCGGAAGGAACCCGGTCGCACACCGGGAAGTCGACTAGCGGGCCGCCGAAAGCGAGCACGGGGCCCCGGTTTGTCCGTCCCACCCGGAGGCCCATATCTCTGGAAGGCACAGGCCGATTTCCACCGGGTATGGCTCGTTGTGTGCGGCCGGACCAGGCGCAGCGGACGGTACCGAGCACTCGGAGGTCGGGCGCTGCCCGCCGGAGGTACAGCGAAAGGCTGCAAACCACTTTCCGCCACCTCCCTCCGCGGGCGTGAGACCGACGGTCGTCGGGTTTGTTTCCGCGGCTAGAGCAGGACGAGGGGCAGCGAACGGTACCGGAACGAACCCGGTCGCACACCGGGAAGTCGACCAGCGGGCCGCCGAAAGCGTGCTCGGGTCCCCGGTTTGTCTGTCCCACCCGGAGGCTGATATCTGAGGAAGTCCGAGGCCGATTTCCTCCGGCTAACTCGGCGGGCAATGTGTCCCCCCCACCATCTTCGGCTGATTACCGTGGCTGGACCGGATCAAGGAGCAACGGAACCGTGCCAGAACGACGTCGGTCGGACGGCGTGAACTGATAGTGCCGAGGCCGGAAACCGAGCCGGAAATGTGCACCGATTTATTGGTCCCACTCGCAGGCCCATATCTCCGGAAGGCCGAGGCCGATTTCCTCCGGGTATGGTTCGCTGCGTGCAGCCGGAAGGGGAGCAGCGGACGGCACTGAGCAGCCGGAGGTGCGGCGCTGCCCGCCGGAGCTGCAAGCGAAAGGCTGCGCACCGCTTTCCGCTGGTTAACTCGGCAGGCCGTCAGGCCGACCGACTCCGCTTCAGCACGGGAGCTAGAGTCGGGCAAGGGGCACCGAAGGGTACCGGAAGGATCACGTTCGGACACCGGGAAGTCGAGTGCCGGGCCGCCGAAAGCGAGCTCGGGGCCCCGGTTTGTCCGTCCCACCCGGAGGCCCATATCTCGAGAAGGCACAGGCCGATTTCCTCCGGGTTTGGCTCGCTGCGTGCGGCCGGACGAGGTGCAGCGAACGGTACCGAGCACTCGGAGGTGCGGCGCTGCCCGCCGGAGGTACAGCGAAAGGCTGCAAACCGCTTTCCGCCTCCTCTCCCCTCGGGCGTGAGACCGACGGTCGTCTGGTTTGCTTCCGCGGCAAGAGCAGGACGAGGGGCACCGAGCGGTACCAGAACGAACCCGGTCGCACACCGGGATGTCGAGTGCCCGGCCCAAACCCGCTACCCCCCCCCCCACCCGAAAGCGAGCCACGGTTTGTGGATTAAAAGTGAAGCGGCAAAGATTTGTAAAACAGCGTGAAATGATGAACCAGAAGCCCAAAGTAATGGTGGGAATAAAAGTTCCGAAATGTGAAATGGTGAACCAGAAGTTGTGTGAACTGTTTAACCCAAAGTGGCAAAAATGGATTAAAAGGGGTGAAATGATCGACCGCAAAGCAGGGCAAGCATTAAACAAAAGCAGCAGCATTTTTTAAAAAGGGACAAATGGTTTACCAGAATCCCAAAAGAATGCTCAGAGACTTAAGTGCCAAAGGGGCAAATGGTTAACCAGAAGCTGGGTGAACTGCTTAACCCAAAGTGGGAAAAAGGATAAAAAAGGGGTGAACTGATCAACCAGAAGTCGACAACAATGTGCGGCGATTAAGTCTGAAAGAGGGAAAGGTTGACCGGAAAGCAGGGAAATGATTAAACAAAAGCAGAAAAATTCAGTAAAAAGGGGCAAGTGGTGAACCAGAAGTTGGGTGAACTGCTTAACCAAAAGTGGGAAAGAGGATTAAAAGGGGAGAAATGTTGAACCAGATGTCGAAAACAATGCGCGGCGATGAAGTCTGAAAGAGGAAAAGGTTGACCGCAAAGCAGGGAAAGGATTAAACAGAAGCAGCAATATCTTTTAAAAAGGGACAAATGGTGAACCAGAATCCCAAAAGAATGCTCAGAGACTTAAGTCCCAAAGGGGCAAATGGTTAACCAGAAGCTGGGTGAACTGTTTAACCAAAAGTGGGAAAAAGGATTAAAATGTTGTGAAATGATTAACCAGAAGGCGAAAGCAAAGTGCGGCGGCGAAGTCCTAAAGGGGAAAAGGTTGACCATAAAGCAGGGAAATGATTAAACAAAAGCAGAAAAATTCAGTAAGAAGGGGCAAATGGTTAACCAGAAGTTGGGTGAACTGCTTAACCAAAAGTGGGAAAGAGGATTAAAAGGGGAGAAATGTTGAACCAGATGTCGAAAACAATGCGCGGCGATGAAGTCTGAAAGAGGAATAGGTCGACCGCAAAGCAGGGAAATGATTAAACAAAAGCAGAAAAATTCAGTAAAAAGGGGCAAATGGTGAACCAGAAGCTGGGTGAACTGCTTAACCAAAAGTGGGAAAAAGGATTAAAAGGGGAGAAATGTTGAACCAGATGTCGAAAACAAGGTGCGGCGATGAAGTCTGAAAGAGGAATAGGTCGACCGCAAAGCAGGGAAAGGTTTAATCAAAAGCAGCAATATCTTTTAAAAAGGGACAAATGGTGAACCAGAATCACAAAAGAATGCTCAGAGACTTAAGTCCCAAAGGGGAAATGGTTAACCAGTAGCTGGGTGAACTGTCCAACCCAAAGTGGGAAAAAGGATTAAAAGGGGTGAAATGATTAACCAGAAGGCGAAAGCAAAGTGCGGCGGCGAAGTCGTAAGGGGAAAAGGTTGACCAGAAAGCAGGGAAAGCATTAAACAAAAGCGGCAACATTTTTAAAAAAGTGGCAAATGGTTAACCAGAATCCCAAAAGAATGCTCAGAGACTTAAGTCCCAAAGGGGAAATGGTTAACCAGAAGCTGGGTGAACTGGTGAACCAAAAGTGGGAAAAAGGATTAAAAGGGGAGAAATGTTTAACCAGAAGGCAAAAGCAAAGTGCGGCGGCGAAGTCCAAAAGGGGAAAAGGTTGACAAGAAAGCAGGGAAATGATTAAACCAAAGCGGAAAAATTCAGTATAATGGGGCAAATGGTTAACCAGAAGCTGGGTGAAATGGTTAACCGAAAGTGGCAAAAAAAGATTTAAAGGGGAAAAATGATTAACCAGAAGTCGACAACAATGCGCGGCGATGAAGTCTGAAAGGGGAAAAGGTTGACCACATAGCAGGGAAACGATTAAACAAAAGCGGCAACATTTTTAAAAAAGTGGCAAATGATTAACCAGAATCCCAAAAGAATGCTCAGAGACTAAGTCCCAAAGGGGAAATGGTTAACCAGAAGCTGGGGGAAATGGTTAACCAAAAGTTGCAAAAATGATTAAAAGGGGTGAAATGATTAACCAGGAGGCTAAAGCAATGTGCCGCGGTGAAGTCTGAAAGAGGGAAAGGTTGACCAGAAAGCATTAAACAAAAGCGGCAACATTTTTTAAAAATTGGCAAATGATTAACCAGAATCCCAAAAGAATGCTCAGAGACTAAGTCCCATAGGGGAAATGGTTAACCAGAAGCTGGGGGAAATGGTTAACCAAAAGTTGCAAAAATGATTAAAAGGGGTGAAATGATTAACCAGAATTCGAAAATAATGTGCGGCGATGAAGTCCTAAAGGGGAAAAGTTTGACCACAAAGCAGGGAAAGCATTAAACAAAAGCGGCAACATTTTTTAAAAATTGGCAAATGATTAACCAGAATCCCAAAAGAATGCTCAGAGACTAAGTCCCAAAGGGGAAATGGTTAACCAGAAGCTGGGGGAAATGGTTAACCAAAAGTTGCAAAAATGATTAAAAGGGGTGAAATGATTAACCAGGAGGCTAAAGCAATGTGCCGCGGTGAAGTCTGAAAGAGGGAAAGGTTGACCAGAAAGCATTAAACAAAAGCGGCAACATTTTTTAAAAATTGGCAAATGATTAACCAGAATCCCAAAAGAATGCTCAGAGACTAAGTCCCAAAGGGGAAATGGTTAACCAGAAGCTGGGGGAAATGGTTAACCAAAAGTTGCAAAAATGATTAAAAGGGGTGAAATGATTAACCAGGAGGCTAAAGCAATGTGCCGCGGTGAAGTCTGAAAGAGGGAAAGGTTGACCAGAAAGCATTAAACAAAAGCGGCAACATTTTTAAAAAAGTGGCAAATGATTAACCAGAATCCCAAAAGAATGCTCAGAGACTGAGTCCCAAAGGGGAAATGGTTAACCAGAAGCTGGGGGAAATGGTTAACCAAAAGTTGCAAAAATGATTAAAAGGGGTGAAATGATTAACCAGGAGGCTAAAGCAATGTGCCGCGGTGAAGTCTGAAAGAGGGAAAGGTTGACCAGAAAGCATTAAACAAAAGCGGCAACATTTTTTAAAAAGTGGCAAATGATTAACCAGAATCCCAAAAGAATGCTCAGAGACTAAGTCCCAAAGGGGAAATGGTTAACCAGAAGCTGGGGGAAATGGTTAACCAAAAGTTGCAAAAATGATTAAAAGGGGTGAAATGATTAACCAGGAGGCTAAAGCAATGTGCCGCGGTGAAGTCTGAAAGAGGGAAAGGTTGACCAGAAAGCATTAAACAAAAGCGGCAACATTTTTTAAAAATTGGCAAATGATTAACCAGAATTCCAAAAGAATGCTCAGAGACTAAGTCCCAAAGGGGAAATGGTTAACCAGAAGCTGGGGGAAATGGTTAACCAAAAGTTGCAAAAATGATTAAAAGGGGTGAAATGATTAACCAGGAGGCTGAAGCAATGTGCCGCGGGGAAGTCTGAAAGAGGCAAAGGTTGACCAGAAAGCATTAAACAAAAGTGGCAACATTTTTTAAAAATTGGCAAATGATTAACCAGAATCCCAAAAGAATGCTCAGAGACTAAGTCCCAAAGGGGAAATGGTTAACCAGAAGCTGGGGGAAATGGTTAACCAAAAGTTGCAAAAATGATTAAAAGGGGTGAAATGATTAACCAGGAGGCTAAAGCAATGTGCCGCGGTGAAGTCTGAAAGAGGGAAAGGTTGACCAGAAAGCATTAAACAAAAGTGGCAACATTTTTAAAAAATTGGCAAATGATTAACCAGAATCCCAAAAGAATGCTCAGAGACTAAGTCCCAAAGGGGAAATGGTTAACCAGAAGCTGGGGGAAATGGTTAACCAAAAGTTGCAAAAATGATTAAAAGGGGTGAAATGATTAACCAGGAGGCTGAAGCAATGTGCCGCGGTGAAGTCTGAAAGAGGGAAAGGTTGACCAGAAAGCATTAAACAAAAGTGGCAACATTTTTTAAAAATTGGCAAATGATTAACCAGAATCCCAAAAGAATGCTCAGAGACTAAGTCCCAAAGGGGAAATGGTTAACCAGAAGCTGGGGGAAATGGTTAACCAAAAGTTGCAAAAATGATTAAAAGGGGTGAAATGATTAACCAGGAGGCTGAAGCAATGTGCCGCGGTGAAGTCTGAAAGAGGGAAAGGTTGACCAGAAAGCATTAAACAAAAGTGGCAACATTTTTAAAAAATTGGCAAATGATTAACCAGAATCCCAAAAGAATGCTCAGAGACCAAGTCCCAAAGGGGAAATGGTTAACCAGAAGCTGGGGGAAATGGTTAACCAAAAGTTGCAAAAATGATTAAAAGGGGTGAAATGATTAACCAGGAGGCTAAAGCAATGTGCCGCGGTGAAGTCTGAAAGAGGGAAAGGTTGACCAGAAAGCATTAAACAAAAGCGGCAACATTTTTTAAAAATTGGCAAATGATTAACCAGAATCCCAAAAGAATGCTCAGAGACTAAGTCCCAAAGGGGAAATGGTTAACCAGAAGCTGGGGGAAATGGTTAACCAAAAGTTGCAAAAATGATTAAAAGGGGTGAAATGATTAACCAGGAGGCTGAAGCAATGTGCCGCGGTGAAGTCTGAAAGAGGGAAAGGTTGACCAGAAAGCATTAAACAAAAGTGGCAACATTTTTTAAAAATTGGCAAATGATTAACCAGAATCCCAAAAGAATGCTCAGAGACTAAGTCCCAAAGGGGAAATGGTTAACCAGAAGCTGGGGGAAATGGTTAACCAAAAGTTGCAAAAATGATTAAAAGGGGTGAAATGATTAACCAGGAGGCTAAAGCAATGTGCCGCGGTGAAGTCTGAAAGAGGGAAAGGTTGACCAGAAAGCATTAAACAAAAGTGGCAACATTTTTAAAAAATTGGCAAATGATTAACCAGAATCCCAAAAGAATGCTCAGAGACTAAGTCCCAAAGGGGAAATGGTTAACCAGAAGCTGGGGGAAATGGTTAACCAAAAGTTGCAAAAATGATTAAAAGGGGTGAAATGATTAACCAGGAGGCTGGAGCAATGTGCCGCGGTGAAGTCTGAAAGAGGGAAAGGTTGACCAGAAAGCATTAAACAAAAGTGGCAACATTTTTTAAAAATTGGCAAATGATTAACCAGAATCCCAAAAGAATGCTCAGAGACTAAGTCCCAAAGGGGAAATGGTTAACCAGAAGCTGGGGGAAATGGTTAACCAAAAGTTGCAAAAATGATTAAAAGGGGTGAAATGATTAACCAGGAGGCTGAAGCAATGTGCCGCGGTGAAGTCTGAAAGAGGGAAAGGTTGACCAGAAAGCATTAAACAAAAGTGGCAACATTTTTAAAAAATTGGCAAATGATTAACCAGAATCCCAAAAGAATGCTCAGAGACCAAGTCCCAAAGGGGAAATGGTTAACCAGAAGCTGGGGGAAATGGTTAACCAAAAGTTGCAAAAATGATTAAAAGGGGTGAAATGATTAACCAGGAGGCTAAAGCAATGTGCCGCGGTGAAGTCTGAAAGAGGGAAAGGTTGACCAGAAAGCATTAAACAAAAGCGGCAACATTTTTTAAAAATTGGCAAATGATTAACCAGAATCCCAAAAGAATGCTCAGAGACTAAGTCCCAAAGGGGAAATGGTTAACCAGAAGCTGGGTGAAATGGTTAACCAAAAGTTGCAAAAATGATTAAAAGGGGTGAAATGATCAACCAGAAGTCGAAAATAATGTGCGGCGATGAAGTCCTAAGGGGCAAAAGTCACCCAGAAGGCAGGGAAATGATCAAACGAAAGCAGCCAAAAAATTATTAAAAGAGGGGAACTGATGAACCAAAAGATGAGAAACGGCCCGCAGAGACTAAGTCCAAAACGGGAACTGGTGAACCGGAAATGATTAACCAAAAACTAAGTCCGAAGAGGGAACTGGTAAACCAGAACTGAGTAACCCGATTTTTAAAATTAATTATAAATGGGGAAACGATTGAGCAAAAGGCGGAAATTAAGTCACAGGGACCATGTCCGAAAGGGCAAGAGGTTACCCCGTAGGGGGCATTCGTCAACTCAATCTGAAAACTTTGGAGGCAAATCTGACCAAAATGCGGAAATCGGACCACACCGCGAGGGGCGCCATTCGACGGGGCAGGGTTAGACGCGTCGAACGGTACCTGAAGGTCCCGGCTGCGACACGTGAGTCCGGAGATATGGCCAGTCAAAGTCTGATGGGAGGTACCGAAGCCGAAAAATCGAAACGCGTTTGCGGCGATTCGGTGTCAGAGAGTCGGTCACGAATTCAAATTCGTCCCGCTGATTCGCCAATTGCCAGCCGGTTCCGGGGGGATTGGCGGGGTACCTGCAGGATAGTAAGAGGTGGCATGTCGAGACTTAGCCTGTTTACCAGACTTGTGTCTAGCGCCTCCAGGTCTGCAGAGACCGACCCGGGCTGCCGCCCAACCGACTTTTAAGCCTTTTGGGAGTGGGAATTTTTCCCATTTTTCCCCATTTTTCGGGTTTTTTGGTCGGGCTTGAAAACGGCGGCCCCGAGGCCTCCCGGGGCTGGCGGGCTTCGGCTCCCTTGCGAGAGGGTCCGAATTCCACCCGTTTAAGCCCAGAAAGGAGTTCGGAAGTCAGTCGGTCGAGGGAACCCCTTCGGAAGTCCGACGGGGATGGATTCGGCCGGCGTTTCGGATCTCCGGTCAGAGGATTCCCCCCCTGGGCGGGGGGGTGCGAGTAGCTGCCGGCAAACGGTCCCTTGCACTTGTGGCACAAAAAGTCCGAGCACAGGTTAATGAGTTGGCCGCGGAAGCCCCTATGCCGAAATGAGAAAGCCCCCGTTGCGGGGATTTAGTGACGCATCTGCGGCCGGAGGTGGGAGGCCGTCCTGCCGAATTGACACTTGTCATTCGGGCACCTAGGGATTGGTCGGGTACCCGGAGATTTTCGAGAACACGATTTTCAGAGCTTTCTCTGACAGCCCAGGTGCACTTTAAGAGTGCCTGAAAAAGTGACACTTGGCAAAAGGCTCTCAATTTCAAAGCGGAGACCTTTACAAGAGCACTCGGAAGTCACCTGTCAGCATTTAAAGCTACATCAGGCGGCAATTTTCGAACTCTTTGTCAGTCTGAAATCGTGTTGAGCCTCGACAGCGTCGGGCTCAGGCAGGAGGAGCTTGCCAGCAGAGAGAGGCTCACCATGGATTGCTGGTGGATGCTTTTCGAAAACATATACACATTATATTATATTATAATAATATAAAGAAAAAAAAGAGTTTCTCAAAATCTCTGTGACACTTTGCAGATTTTTTTGAAAGCCAATAAAGAGAACTCTTTAACTTGAAAGTCACCTGTGCCGGCATAGCGATGACTTTTAAAACAGGTTGACACTTTCGAGCCGCGGCGGCTCTGAATCACCCCAGACACCAAGTGTGTTTGTGGGCAAGGCACCGCGGCCGGTGGGCTGCTTTTATAATAACGGGCACGCAGACTTTTTGAGAGGAATCGGTACTCTCTTCCGATCGATTTGGCGACTCGCGTCCGACATGGGAGGGCCCGAGCGGTCCAGCCAAGGCTGGTGTTCAGGCTCGTCAGGTTCCTCTCTCTGTCCCAAGTGGCAGACGGACAGTTTTAAAAGTCAGTGGGTTTTGTCGGCACGACTCTCCTGTTCACCCGCTGGCGTATTGCTCTCTTGTGAGGCCGAGAAGTCCACCTGTGTTGTCTAACAGAGGTCCGATTCAAGCTCCAGAGCCTGGGTGTCTGCCGTCTCGAGTGGAGCGGGAATGTGCACAGCAAGTCCCGTTCTGGTAGCTGAACACGAGATTTCTCTAGCAACTGAGCACCAAAACACGTCACCCTTTTAGAGCTGGAGGGCTGAGTGTGTGCATGTATCTTGAACGCTATGGTTTGCAAACTCCAGTCGGACCTGGCACACCAACCTCTCCCCTGTCACGGGCAGGGGGGGGAAGGCCATGTGTGC
>NW_027139392.1:150000-160000 GCF_035084215.1 Heptranchias perlo
GTTTCGCTGGTGAGAGTAGGCAGCGGCAGGCAGGCAAGCGGAATGTCGTGTGGGGTGCAGTGAGAGGTTGTAATGACGCTGCTTTGCAGCTGACCATGTGCCCTGATTTGTGACGCCCGTTTGGAGGCTGATATCTCAGGAAGGCCGAGGCCGATTTCCTCCGGGTATGGCTCGTTGCGTGCGGCAGGAGGAGGCGCAGCGTACGGTACCGAGCACTGGGAGGTGCGGTGCTGCCCGCCGGAGGTACAGCGAAAGGCTGCAAACCACTTTCCGCCGCCTCCCTCCGCGGGCGTGAGACCGACGGTCGTCCGGTTTGGTTCCGCGGCTAGAGCAGGACGAGGGGCAGCGAACGGTACCGGAACGAACCCGGTCGCACACCGGGAAGTCGACTAGCGGGCCGCCGAAAGCGAGCTCGGTGCCCCGGTTTGTCCGTCCCACCCGGAGGCCCATATCTCCGGAAGGCACAGGCCGATTTCCACCGGGTATGTCTCGTTGTGTGCGGCCGGACCAGGCGCAGCGGACGGTGCCGAGCACTCGGAGGTCGGGCGCTGCCCGCCGGAGGTACAGCGAAAGGCTGCAAACCACTTTCCGCCGCCTCCCTCCGCGGGCGTGAGACCGACGGTCGTCCGGTTTGGTTCCGCGGCTAGAGCAGGACGAGGGGCAGCGAACGGTACCGGAACGAACCCGGTCGCACACCGGGAAGTCGACTAGCGGGCCGCCGAAAGCGAGCTCGGTGCCCCGGTTTGTCCGTCCCACCCGGAGGCCCATATCTCCGGAAGGCACAGGCCGATTTCCACCGGGTATGGCTCGTTGTGTGCGGCAGGACCAGGCGCAGCGGACGGTACCGAGCACTCGGAGGTCGGGCGCTGCCCGCCGGAGGTACAGCGAAAGGCTGCAAACCACTTTCCGCCGCCTCCCTCCGCGGGCGTGAGACCGACGGTCGTCGGGTTTGTTTCCGCGGCTAGAGCAGGACGAGGGGCAGCGAACGGTACCGGAACGAACCCGGTCGCACACCGGGAAGTCGACCAGCGGGCCGCCGAAAGCGTGCTCGGGTCCCCGGTTTGTCTGTCCCACCCGGAGGCTGATATCTGAGGAAGTCCGAGGCCGATCTCCTCCGGCTAACTCGGCGGGCAATGTGTCCCCCCCCTACCCCCCACCATCTTCGGCTGATTACCGTGGCTGGACCGGATCAAGGAGCAACGGAACCGTGCCAGAACGACGTCGGTCGGACGGCGTGAACTGATAGTGCCGAGGCCGGAAACCGAGCCGGAAATGTGCACCGATTTATTGGTCCCACTCGCAGGCCCATATCTCCGGAAGGCCGAGGCCGATTTCCTCCGGGTATGGTTCGCTGCGTGCAGCCGGAAGGGGAGCAGCGGACGGCACTGAGCAGCCGGAGGTGCGGCGCTGCCCGCCGGAGCTGCAAGCGAAAGGCTGCGCACCGCTTTCCGCTGGTTAACTCGGCAGGCCGTCAGGCCGACCGACTCCGCTTCAGCACGGGAGCTAGAGTCGGGCAAGGGGCACCGAAGGGTACCGGAAGGATCACGTTCGGACACCGGGAAGTCGAGTGCCGGGCCGCCGAAAGCGAGCTCGGGGCCCCGGTTTGTCCGTCCCACCCGGAGGCCCATATCTCGAGAAGGCACAGGCCGATTTCCTCCGGGTTTGGCTCGCTGCGTGCGGCCGGACGAGGTGCAGCGAACGGTACCGAGCACTCGGAGGTGCGGCGCTGCCCGCCGGAGGTACAGCGAAAGGCTGCAAACCGCTTTCCGCCTCCTCTCCCCTCGGGCGTGAGACCGACGGTCGTCTGGTTTGCTTCCGCGGCAAGAGCAGGACGAGGGGCACCGAGCGGTACCAGAACGAACCCGGTCGCACACCGGGATGTCGAGTGCCCGGCCCAAACCCGCTACCCCCCCCCCCCACCCGAAAGCGAGCCACGGTTTGTGGATTAAAAGTGAAGCGGCAAAGATTTGTAAAACAGCGTGAAATGATGAACCAGAAGCCCAAAGTAATGGTGGGAATAAAAGTTCCGAAATGTGAAATGGTGAACCAGAAGTTGTGTGAACTGTTTAACCCAAAGTGGCAAAAATGGATTAAAAGGGGTGAAATGATCGACCGCAAAGCAGGGCAAGCATTAAACAAAAGCAGCAGCATTTTTTAAAAAGGGACAAATGGTTTACCAGAATCCCAAAAGAATGCTCAGAGACTTAAGTGCCAAAGGGGCAAATGGTTAACCAGAAGCTGGGTGAACTGCTTAACCCAAAGTGGGAAAAAGGATAAAAAAGGGGTGAACTGATCAACCAGAAGTCGACAACAATGTGCGGCGATTAAGTCTGAAAGAGGGAAAGGTTGACCGGAAAGCAGGGAAATGATTAAACAAAAGCAGAAAAATTCAGTAAAAAGGGGCAAGTGGTGAACCAGAAGTTGGGTGAACTGCTTAACCAAAAGTGGGAAAGAGGATTAAAAGGGGAGAAATGTTGAACCAGATGTCGAAAACAATGCGCGGCGATGAAGTCTGAAAGAGGAAAAGGTTGACCGCAAAGCAGGGAAAGGATTAAACAGAAGCAGCAATATCTTTTAAAAAGGGACAAATGGTGAACCAGAATCCCAAAAGAATGCTCAGAGACTTAAGTCCCAAAGGGGCAAATGGTTAACCAGAAGCTGGGTGAACTGTTTAACCAAAAGTGGGAAAAAGGATTAAAATGTTGTGAAATGATTAACCAGAAGGCGAAAGCAAAGTGCGGCGGCGAAGTCCTAAAGGGGAAAAGGTTGACCATAAAGCAGGGAAATGATTAAACAAAAGCAGAAAAATTCAGTAAGAAGGGGCAAATGGTTAACCAGAAGTTGGGTGAACTGCTTAACCAAAAGTGGGAAAGAGGATTAAAAGGGGAGAAATGTTGAACCAGATGTCGAAAACAATGCGCGGCGATGAAGTCTGAAAGAGGAATAGGTCGACCGCAAAGCAGGGAAATGATTAAACAAAAGCAGAAAAATTCAGTAAAAAGGGGCAAATGGTGAACCAGAAGCTGGGTGAACTGCTTAACCAAAAGTGGGAAAAAGGATTAAAAGGGGAGAAATGTTGAACCAGATGTCGAAAACAAGGTGCGGCGATGAAGTCTGAAAGAGGAATAGGTCGACCGCAAAGCAGGGAAAGGTTTAATCAAAAGCAGCAATATCTTTTAAAAAGGGACAAATGGTGAACCAGAATCACAAAAGAATGCTCAGAGACTTAAGTCCCAAAGGGGAAATGGTTAACCAGTAGCTGGGTGAACTGTCCAACCCAAAGTGGGAAAAAGGATTAAAAGGGGTGAAATGATTAACCAGAAGGCGAAAGCAAAGTGCGGCGGCGAAGTCGTAAGGGGAAAAGGTTGACCAGAAAGCAGGGAAAGCATTAAACAAAAGCGGCAACATTTTTAAAAAAGTGGCAAATGGTTAACCAGAATCCCAAAAGAATGCTCAGAGACTTAAGTCCCAAAGGGGAAATGGTTAACCAGAAGCTGGGTGAACTGGTGAACCAAAAGTGGGAAAAAGGATTAAAAGGGGAGAAATGTTTAACCAGAAGGCAAAAGCAAAGTGCGGCGGCGAAGTCCAAAAGGGGAAAAGGTTGACAAGAAAGCAGGGAAATGATTAAACCAAAGCGGAAAAATTCAGTATAATGGGGCAAATGGTTAACCAGAAGCTGGGTGAAATGGTTAACCGAAAGTGGCAAAAAAAGATTTAAAGGGGAAAAATGATTAACCAGAAGTCGACAACAATGCGCGGCGATGAAGTCTGAAAGGGGAAAAGGTTGACCACATAGCAGGGAAACGATTAAACAAAAGCGGCAACATTTTTAAAAAAGTGGCAAATGATTAACCAGAATCCCAAAAGAATGCTCAGAGACTAAGTCCCAAAGGGGAAATGGTTAACCAGAAGCTGGGGGAAATGGTTAACCAAAAGTTGCAAAAATGATTAAAAGGGGTGAAATGATTAACCAGGAGGCTAAAGCAATGTGCCGCGGTGAAGTCTGAAAGAGGGAAAGGTTGACCAGAAAGCATTAAACAAAAGCGGCAACATTTTTTAAAAATTGGCAAATGATTAACCAGAATCCCAAAAGAATGCTCAGAGACTAAGTCCCATAGGGGAAATGGTTAACCAGAAGCTGGGGGAAATGGTTAACCAAAAGTTGCAAAAATGATTAAAAGGGGTGAAATGATTAACCAGAATTCGAAAATAATGTGCGGCGATGAAGTCCTAAAGGGGAAAAGTTTGACCACAAAGCAGGGAAAGCATTAAACAAAAGCGGCAACATTTTTTAAAAATTGGCAAATGATTAACCAGAATCCCAAAAGAATGCTCAGAGACTAAGTCCCAAAGGGGAAATGGTTAACCAGAAGCTGGGGGAAATGGTTAACCAAAAGTTGCAAAAATGATTAAAAGGGGTGAAATGATTAACCAGGAGGCTAAAGCAATGTGCCGCGGTGAAGTCTGAAAGAGGGAAAGGTTGACCAGAAAGCATTAAACAAAAGCGGCAACATTTTTTAAAAATTGGCAAATGATTAACCAGAATCCCAAAAGAATGCTCAGAGACTAAGTCCCAAAGGGGAAATGGTTAACCAGAAGCTGGGGGAAATGGTTAACCAAAAGTTGCAAAAATGATTAAAAGGGGTGAAATGATTAACCAGGAGGCTAAAGCAATGTGCCGCGGTGAAGTCTGAAAGAGGGAAAGGTTGACCAGAAAGCATTAAACAAAAGCGGCAACATTTTTAAAAAAGTGGCAAATGATTAACCAGAATCCCAAAAGAATGCTCAGAGACTGAGTCCCAAAGGGGAAATGGTTAACCAG
This sequence comes from Heptranchias perlo, assembly GCF_035084215.1. Taxonomy (NCBI): domain Eukaryota; kingdom Metazoa; phylum Chordata; class Chondrichthyes; order Hexanchiformes; family Hexanchidae; genus Heptranchias; species Heptranchias perlo. The sequence continues at coordinate 154,823 of NW_027139392.1, forward strand.
AAGCTGGGGGAAATGGTTAACCAAAAGTTGCAAAAATGATTAAAAGGGGTGAAATGATTAACCAGGAGGCTAAAGCAATGTGCCGCGGTGAAGTCTGAAAGAGGGAAAGGTTGACCAGAAAGCATTAAACAAAAGCGGCAACATTTTTTAAAAAGTGGCAAATGATTAACCAGAATCCCAAAAGAATGCTCAGAGACTAAGTCCCAAAGGGGAAATGGTTAACCAGAAGCTGGGGGAAATGGTTAACCAAAAGTTGCAAAAATGATTAAAAGGGGTGAAATGATTAACCAGGAGGCTAAAGCAATGTGCCGCGGTGAAGTCTGAAAGAGGGAAAGGTTGACCAGAAAGCATTAAACAAAAGCGGCAACATTTTTTAAAAATTGGCAAATGATTAACCAGAATTCCAAAAGAATGCTCAGAGACTAAGTCCCAAAGGGGAAATGGTTAACCAGAAGCTGGGGGAAATGGTTAACCAAAAGTTGCAAAAATGATTAAAAGGGGTGAAATGATTAACCAGGAGGCTGAAGCAATGTGCCGCGGGGAAGTCTGAAAGAGGCAAAGGTTGACCAGAAAGCATTAAACAAAAGTGGCAACATTTTTTAAAAATTGGCAAATGATTAACCAGAATCCCAAAAGAATGCTCAGAGACTAAGTCCCAAAGGGGAAATGGTTAACCAGAAGCTGGGGGAAATGGTTAACCAAAAGTTGCAAAAATGATTAAAAGGGGTGAAATGATTAACCAGGAGGCTAAAGCAATGTGCCGCGGTGAAGTCTGAAAGAGGGAAAGGTTGACCAGAAAGCATTAAACAAAAGTGGCAACATTTTTAAAAAATTGGCAAATGATTAACCAGAATCCCAAAAGAATGCTCAGAGACTAAGTCCCAAAGGGGAAATGGTTAACCAGAAGCTGGGGGAAATGGTTAACCAAAAGTTGCAAAAATGATTAAAAGGGGTGAAATGATTAACCAGGAGGCTGAAGCAATGTGCCGCGGTGAAGTCTGAAAGAGGGAAAGGTTGACCAGAAAGCATTAAACAAAAGTGGCAACATTTTTTAAAAATTGGCAAATGATTAACCAGAATCCCAAAAGAATGCTCAGAGACTAAGTCCCAAAGGGGAAATGGTTAACCAGAAGCTGGGGGAAATGGTTAACCAAAAGTTGCAAAAATGATTAAAAGGGGTGAAATGATTAACCAGGAGGCTGAAGCAATGTGCCGCGGTGAAGTCTGAAAGAGGGAAAGGTTGACCAGAAAGCATTAAACAAAAGTGGCAACATTTTTAAAAAATTGGCAAATGATTAACCAGAATCCCAAAAGAATGCTCAGAGACCAAGTCCCAAAGGGGAAATGGTTAACCAGAAGCTGGGGGAAATGGTTAACCAAAAGTTGCAAAAATGATTAAAAGGGGTGAAATGATTAACCAGGAGGCTAAAGCAATGTGCCGCGGTGAAGTCTGAAAGAGGGAAAGGTTGACCAGAAAGCATTAAACAAAAGCGGCAACATTTTTTAAAAATTGGCAAATGATTAACCAGAATCCCAAAAGAATGCTCAGAGACTAAGTCCCAAAGGGGAAATGGTTAACCAGAAGCTGGGGGAAATGGTTAACCAAAAGTTGCAAAAATGATTAAAAGGGGTGAAATGATTAACCAGGAGGCTGAAGCAATGTGCCGCGGTGAAGTCTGAAAGAGGGAAAGGTTGACCAGAAAGCATTAAACAAAAGTGGCAACATTTTTTAAAAATTGGCAAATGATTAACCAGAATCCCAAAAGAATGCTCAGAGACTAAGTCCCAAAGGGGAAATGGTTAACCAGAAGCTGGGGGAAATGGTTAACCAAAAGTTGCAAAAATGATTAAAAGGGGTGAAATGATTAACCAGGAGGCTAAAGCAATGTGCCGCGGTGAAGTCTGAAAGAGGGAAAGGTTGACCAGAAAGCATTAAACAAAAGTGGCAACATTTTTAAAAAATTGGCAAATGATTAACCAGAATCCCAAAAGAATGCTCAGAGACTAAGTCCCAAAGGGGAAATGGTTAACCAGAAGCTGGGGGAAATGGTTAACCAAAAGTTGCAAAAATGATTAAAAGGGGTGAAATGATTAACCAGGAGGCTGGAGCAATGTGCCGCGGTGAAGTCTGAAAGAGGGAAAGGTTGACCAGAAAGCATTAAACAAAAGTGGCAACATTTTTTAAAAATTGGCAAATGATTAACCAGAATCCCAAAAGAATGCTCAGAGACTAAGTCCCAAAGGGGAAATGGTTAACCAGAAGCTGGGGGAAATGGTTAACCAAAAGTTGCAAAAATGATTAAAAGGGGTGAAATGATTAACCAGGAGGCTGAAGCAATGTGCCGCGGTGAAGTCTGAAAGAGGGAAAGGTTGACCAGAAAGCATTAAACAAAAGTGGCAACATTTTTAAAAAATTGGCAAATGATTAACCAGAATCCCAAAAGAATGCTCAGAGACCAAGTCCCAAAGGGGAAATGGTTAACCAGAAGCTGGGGGAAATGGTTAACCAAAAGTTGCAAAAATGATTAAAAGGGGTGAAATGATTAACCAGGAGGCTAAAGCAATGTGCCGCGGTGAAGTCTGAAAGAGGGAAAGGTTGACCAGAAAGCATTAAACAAAAGCGGCAACATTTTTTAAAAATTGGCAAATGATTAACCAGAATCCCAAAAGAATGCTCAGAGACTAAGTCCCAAAGGGGAAATGGTTAACCAGAAGCTGGGTGAAATGGTTAACCAAAAGTTGCAAAAATGATTAAAAGGGGTGAAATGATCAACCAGAAGTCGAAAATAATGTGCGGCGATGAAGTCCTAAGGGGCAAAAGTCACCCAGAAGGCAGGGAAATGATCAAACGAAAGCAGCCAAAAAATTATTAAAAGAGGGGAACTGATGAACCAAAAGATGAGAAACGGCCCGCAGAGACTAAGTCCAAAACGGGAACTGGTGAACCGGAAATGATTAACCAAAAACTAAGTCCGAAGAGGGAACTGGTAAACCAGAACTGAGTAACCCGATTTTTAAAATTAATTATAAATGGGGAAACGATTGAGCAAAAGGCGGAAATTAAGTCACAGGGACCATGTCCGAAAGGGCAAGAGGTTACCCCGTAGGGGGCATTCGTCAACTCAATCTGAAAACTTTGGAGGCAAATCTGACCAAAATGCGGAAATCGGACCACACCGCGAGGGGCGCCATTCGACGGGGCAGGGTTAGACGCGTCGAACGGTACCTGAAGGTCCCGGCTGCGACACGTGAGTCCGGAGATATGGCCAGTCAAAGTCTGATGGGAGGTACCGAAGCCGAAAAATCGAAACGCGTTTGCGGCGATTCGGTGTCAGAGAGTCGGTCACGAATTCAAATTCGTCCCGCTGATTCGCCAATTGCCAGCCGGTTCCGGGGGGATTGGCGGGGTACCTGCAGGATAGTAAGAGGTGGCATGTCGAGACTTAGCCTGTTTACCAGACTTGTGTCTAGCGCCTCCAGGTCTGCAGAGACCGACCCGGGCTGCCGCCCAACCGACTTTTAAGCCTTTTGGGAGTGGGAATTTTTCCCATTTTTCCCCATTTTTCGGGTTTTTTGGTCGGGCTTGAAAACGGCGGCCCCGAGGCCTCCCGGGGCTGGCGGGCTTCGGCTCCCTTGCGAGAGGGTCCGAATTCCACCCGTTTAAGCCCAGAAAGGAGTTCGGAAGTCAGTCGGTCGAGGGAACCCCTTCGGAAGTCCGACGGGGATGGATTCGGCCGGCGTTTCGGATCTCCGGTCAGAGGATTCCCCCCCTGGGCGGGGGGGTGCGAGTAGCTGCCGGCAAACGGTCCCTTGCACTTGTGGCACAAAAAGTCCGAGCACAGGTTAATGAGTTGGCCGCGGAAGCCCCTATGCCGAAATGAGAAAGCCCCCGTTGCGGGGATTTAGTGACGCATCTGCGGCCGGAGGTGGGAGGCCGTCCTGCCGAATTGACACTTGTCATTCGGGCACCTAGGGATTGGTCGGGTACCCGGAGATTTTCGAGAACACGATTTTCAGAGCTTTCTCTGACAGCCCAGGTGCACTTTAAGAGTGCCTGAAAAAGTGACACTTGGCAAAAGGCTCTCAATTTCAAAGCGGAGACCTTTACAAGAGCACTCGGAAGTCACCTGTCAGCATTTAAAGCTACATCAGGCGGCAATTTTCGAACTCTTTGTCAGTCTGAAATCGTGTTGAGCCTCGACAGCGTCGGGCTCAGGCAGGAGGAGCTTGCCAGCAGAGAGAGGCTCACCATGGATTGCTGGTGGATGCTTTTCGAAAACATATACACATTATATTATATTATAATAATATAAAGAAAAAAAAGAGTTTCTCAAAATCTCTGTGACACTTTGCAGATTTTTTTGAAAGCCAATAAAGAGAACTCTTTAACTTGAAAGTCACCTGTGCCGGCATAGCGATGACTTTTAAAACAGGTTGACACTTTCGAGCCGCGGCGGCTCTGAATCACCCCAGACACCAAGTGTGTTTGTGGGCAAGGCACCGCGGCCGGTGGGCTGCTTTTATAATAACGGGCACGCAGACTTTTTGAGAGGAATCGGTACTCTCTTCCGATCGATTTGGCGACTCGCGTCCGACATGGGAGGGCCCGAGCGGTCCAGCCAAGGCTGGTGTTCAGGCTCGTCAGGTTCCTCTCTCTGTCCCAAGTGGCAGACGGACAGTTTTAAAAGTCAGTGGGTTTTGTCGGCACGACTCTCCTGTTCACTCCGCTGGCGTATTGCTCTCTTGTGAGGCCGAGAAGTCCACCTGTGTTGTCTAACAGAGGTCCGATTCAAGCTCCAGAGCCTGGGTGTCTGCCGTCTCGAGTGGAGCGGGAATGTGCACAGCAAGTCCCGTTCTGGTAGCTGAACACGAGATTTCTCTAGCAACTGAGCACCAAAACACGTCACCCTTTTAGAGCTGGAGGGCTGAGTGTGTGCATGTATCTTGAACGCTATGGTTTGCAAACTCCAGTCGGACCTGGCACACCAACCTCTCCCCTGTCACGGGCAGGGGGGGGAAGGCCATGTGTGCCCAGCAGACACGACGAAGGCGGCTAGAAAGGGTCACTGTAGCTTAACCACCCAAGCGTGTCCGTGACCTTAACGGTCTGTGCCTGGCAAAAGGTGGGCTCCTTTCGACTTTTGTTTGTTGCTGGCTGTCTGTCATGCATTACCGCTT
>NW_027139392.1:170000-177500 GCF_035084215.1 Heptranchias perlo
AGGCCGATTTCCTCCGGGTATGGCTCGTTGCGTGCGGCAGGAGGAGGCGCAGCGTACGGTACCGAGCACTGGGAGGTGCGGTGCTGCCCGCCGGAGGTACAGCGAAAGGCTGCAAACCACTTTCCGCCGCCTCCCTCCGCGGGCGTGAGACCGACGGTCGTCCGGTTTGGTTCCGCGGCTAGAGCAGGACGAGGGGCAGCGAACGGTACCGGAACGAACCCGGTCGCACACCGGGAAGTCGACTAGCGGGCCGCCGAAAGCGAGCTCGGTGCCCCGGTTTGTCCGTCCCACCCGGAGGCCCATATCTCCGGAAGGCACAGGCCGATTTCCACCGGGTATGTCTCGTTGTGTGCGGCCGGACCAGGCGCAGCGGACGGTGCCGAGCACTCGGAGGTCGGGCGCTGCCCGCCGGAGGTACAGCGAAAGGCTGCAAACCACTTTCCGCCGCCTCCCTCCGCGGGCGTGAGACCGACGGTCGTCCGGTTTGGTTCCGCGGCTAGAGCAGGACGAGGGGCAGCGAACGGTACCGGAACGAACCCGGTCGCACACCGGGAAGTCGACTAGCGGGCCGCCGAAAGCGAGCTCGGTGCCCCGGTTTGTCCGTCCCACCCGGAGGCCCATATCTCCGGAAGGCACAGGCCGATTTCCACCGGGTATGGCTCGTTGTGTGCGGCAGGACCAGGCGCAGCGGACGGTACCGAGCACTCGGAGGTCGGGCGCTGCCCGCCGGAGGTACAGCGAAAGGCTGCAAACCACTTTCCGCCGCCTCCCTCCGCGGGCGTGAGACCGACGGTCGTCGGGTTTGTTTCCGCGGCTAGAGCAGGACGAGGGGCAGCGAACGGTACCGGAACGAACCCGGTCGCACACCGGGAAGTCGACCAGCGGGCCGCCGAAAGCGTGCTCGGGTCCCCGGTTTGTCTGTCCCACCCGGAGGCTGATATCTGAGGAAGTCCGAGGCCGATCTCCTCCGGCTAACTCGGCGGGCAATGTGTCCCCCCCCCTACCCCCCACCATCTTCGGCTGATTACCGTGGCTGGACCGGATCAAGGAGCAACGGAACCGTGCCAGAACGACGTCGGTCGGACGGCGTGAACTGATAGTGCCGAGGCCGGAAACCGAGCCGGAAATGTGCACCGATTTATTGGTCCCACTCGCAGGCCCATATCTCCGGAAGGCCGAGGCCGATTTCCTCCGGGTATGGTTCGCTGCGTGCAGCCGGAAGGGGAGCAGCGGACGGCACTGAGCAGCCGGAGGTGCGGCGCTGCCCGCCGGAGCTGCAAGCGAAAGGCTGCGCACCGCTTTCCGCTGGTTAACTCGGCAGGCCGTCAGGCCGACCGACTCCGCTTCAGCACGGGAGCTAGAGTCGGGCAAGGGGCACCGAAGGGTACCGGAAGGATCACGTTCGGACACCGGGAAGTCGAGTGCCGGGCCGCCGAAAGCGAGCTCGGGGCCCCGGTTTGTCCGTCCCACCCGGAGGCCCATATCTCGAGAAGGCACAGGCCGATTTCCTCCGGGTTTGGCTCGCTGCGTGCGGCCGGACGAGGTGCAGCGAACGGTACCGAGCACTCGGAGGTGCGGCGCTGCCCGCCGGAGGTACAGCGAAAGGCTGCAAACCGCTTTCCGCCTCCTCTCCCCTCGGGCGTGAGACCGACGGTCGTCTGGTTTGCTTCCGCGGCAAGAGCAGGACGAGGGGCACCGAGCGGTACCAGAACGAACCCGGTCGCACACCGGGATGTCGAGTGCCCGGCCCAAACCCGCTACCCCCCCCCCCCACCCGAAAGCGAGCCACGGTTTGTGGATTAAAAGTGAAGCGGCAAAGATTTGTAAAACAGCGTGAAATGATGAACCAGAAGCCCAAAGTAATGGTGGGAATAAAAGTTCCGAAATGTGAAATGGTGAACCAGAAGTTGTGTGAACTGTTTAACCCAAAGTGGCAAAAATGGATTAAAAGGGGTGAAATGATCGACCGCAAAGCAGGGCAAGCATTAAACAAAAGCAGCAGCATTTTTTAAAAAGGGACAAATGGTTTACCAGAATCCCAAAAGAATGCTCAGAGACTTAAGTGCCAAAGGGGCAAATGGTTAACCAGAAGCTGGGTGAACTGCTTAACCCAAAGTGGGAAAAAGGATAAAAAAGGGGTGAACTGATCAACCAGAAGTCGACAACAATGTGCGGCGATTAAGTCTGAAAGAGGGAAAGGTTGACCGGAAAGCAGGGAAATGATTAAACAAAAGCAGAAAAATTCAGTAAAAAGGGGCAAGTGGTGAACCAGAAGTTGGGTGAACTGCTTAACCAAAAGTGGGAAAGAGGATTAAAAGGGGAGAAATGTTGAACCAGATGTCGAAAACAATGCGCGGCGATGAAGTCTGAAAGAGGAAAAGGTTGACCGCAAAGCAGGGAAAGGATTAAACAGAAGCAGCAATATCTTTTAAAAAGGGACAAATGGTGAACCAGAATCCCAAAAGAATGCTCAGAGACTTAAGTCCCAAAGGGGCAAATGGTTAACCAGAAGCTGGGTGAACTGTTTAACCAAAAGTGGGAAAAAGGATTAAAATGTTGTGAAATGATTAACCAGAAGGCGAAAGCAAAGTGCGGCGGCGAAGTCCTAAAGGGGAAAAGGTTGACCATAAAGCAGGGAAATGATTAAACAAAAGCAGAAAAATTCAGTAAGAAGGGGCAAATGGTTAACCAGAAGTTGGGTGAACTGCTTAACCAAAAGTGGGAAAGAGGATTAAAAGGGGAGAAATGTTGAACCAGATGTCGAAAACAATGCGCGGCGATGAAGTCTGAAAGAGGAATAGGTCGACCGCAAAGCAGGGAAATGATTAAACAAAAGCAGAAAAATTCAGTAAAAAGGGGCAAATGGTGAACCAGAAGCTGGGTGAACTGCTTAACCAAAAGTGGGAAAAAGGATTAAAAGGGGAGAAATGTTGAACCAGATGTCGAAAACAAGGTGCGGCGATGAAGTCTGAAAGAGGAATAGGTCGACCGCAAAGCAGGGAAAGGTTTAATCAAAAGCAGCAATATCTTTTAAAAAGGGACAAATGGTGAACCAGAATCACAAAAGAATGCTCAGAGACTTAAGTCCCAAAGGGGAAATGGTTAACCAGTAGCTGGGTGAACTGTCCAACCCAAAGTGGGAAAAAGGATTAAAAGGGGTGAAATGATTAACCAGAAGGCGAAAGCAAAGTGCGGCGGCGAAGTCGTAAGGGGAAAAGGTTGACCAGAAAGCAGGGAAAGCATTAAACAAAAGCGGCAACATTTTTAAAAAAGTGGCAAATGGTTAACCAGAATCCCAAAAGAATGCTCAGAGACTTAAGTCCCAAAGGGGAAATGGTTAACCAGAAGCTGGGTGAACTGGTGAACCAAAAGTGGGAAAAAGGATTAAAAGGGGAGAAATGTTTAACCAGAAGGCAAAAGCAAAGTGCGGCGGCGAAGTCCAAAAGGGGAAAAGGTTGACAAGAAAGCAGGGAAATGATTAAACCAAAGCGGAAAAATTCAGTATAATGGGGCAAATGGTTAACCAGAAGCTGGGTGAAATGGTTAACCGAAAGTGGCAAAAAAAGATTTAAAGGGGAAAAATGATTAACCAGAAGTCGACAACAATGCGCGGCGATGAAGTCTGAAAGGGGAAAAGGTTGACCACATAGCAGGGAAACGATTAAACAAAAGCGGCAACATTTTTAAAAAAGTGGCAAATGATTAACCAGAATCCCAAAAGAATGCTCAGAGACTAAGTCCCAAAGGGGAAATGGTTAACCAGAAGCTGGGGGAAATGGTTAACCAAAAGTTGCAAAAATGATTAAAAGGGGTGAAATGATTAACCAGGAGGCTAAAGCAATGTGCCGCGGTGAAGTCTGAAAGAGGGAAAGGTTGACCAGAAAGCATTAAACAAAAGCGGCAACATTTTTTAAAAATTGGCAAATGATTAACCAGAATCCCAAAAGAATGCTCAGAGACTAAGTCCCATAGGGGAAATGGTTAACCAGAAGCTGGGGGAAATGGTTAACCAAAAGTTGCAAAAATGATTAAAAGGGGTGAAATGATTAACCAGAATTCGAAAATAATGTGCGGCGATGAAGTCCTAAAGGGGAAAAGTTTGACCACAAAGCAGGGAAAGCATTAAACAAAAGCGGCAACATTTTTTAAAAATTGGCAAATGATTAACCAGAATCCCAAAAGAATGCTCAGAGACTAAGTCCCAAAGGGGAAATGGTTAACCAGAAGCTGGGGGAAATGGTTAACCAAAAGTTGCAAAAATGATTAAAAGGGGTGAAATGATTAACCAGGAGGCTAAAGCAATGTGCCGCGGTGAAGTCTGAAAGAGGGAAAGGTTGACCAGAAAGCATTAAACAAAAGCGGCAACATTTTTTAAAAATTGGCAAATGATTAACCAGAATCCCAAAAGAATGCTCAGAGACTAAGTCCCAAAGGGGAAATGGTTAACCAGAAGCTGGGGGAAATGGTTAACCAAAAGTTGCAAAAATGATTAAAAGGGGTGAAATGATTAACCAGGAGGCTAAAGCAATGTGCCGCGGTGAAGTCTGAAAGAGGGAAAGGTTGACCAGAAAGCATTAAACAAAAGCGGCAACATTTTTAAAAAAGTGGCAAATGATTAACCAGAATCCCAAAAGAATGCTCAGAGACTGAGTCCCAAAGGGGAAATGGTTAACCAGAAGCTGGGGGAAATGGTTAACCAAAAGTTGCAAAAATGATTAAAAGGGGTGAAATGATTAACCAGGAGGCTAAAGCAATGTGCCGCGGTGAAGTCTGAAAGAGGGAAAGGTTGACCAGAAAGCATTAAACAAAAGCGGCAACATTTTTTAAAAAGTGGCAAATGATTAACCAGAATCCCAAAAGAATGCTCAGAGACTAAGTCCCAAAGGGGAAATGGTTAACCAGAAGCTGGGGGAAATGGTTAACCAAAAGTTGCAAAAATGATTAAAAGGGGTGAAATGATTAACCAGGAGGCTAAAGCAATGTGCCGCGGTGAAGTCTGAAAGAGGGAAAGGTTGACCAGAAAGCATTAAACAAAAGCGGCAACATTTTTTAAAAATTGGCAAATGATTAACCAGAATTCCAAAAGAATGCTCAGAGACTAAGTCCCAAAGGGGAAATGGTTAACCAGAAGCTGGGGGAAATGGTTAACCAAAAGTTGCAAAAATGATTAAAAGGGGTGAAATGATTAACCAGGAGGCTGAAGCAATGTGCCGCGGTGAAGTCTGAAAGAGGGAAAGGTTGACCAGAAAGCATTAAACAAAAGTGGCAACATTTTTAAAAAATTGGCAAATGATTAACCAGAATCCCAAAAGAATGCTCAGAGACCAAGTCCCAAAGGGGAAATGGTTAACCAGAAGCTGGGGGAAATGGTTAACCAAAAGTTGCAAAAATGATTAAAAGGGGTGAAATGATTAACCAGGAGGCTAAAGCAATGTGCCGCGGTGAAGTCTGAAAGAGGGAAAGGTTGACCAGAAAGCATTAAACAAAAGCGGCAACATTTTTTAAAAATTGGCAAATGATTAACCAGAATCCCAAAAGAATGCTCAGAGACTAAGTCCCAAAGGGGAAATGGTTAACCAGAAGCTGGGGGAAATGGTTAACCAAAAGTTGCAAAAATGATTAAAAGGGGTGAAATGATTAACCAGGAGGCTGAAGCAATGTGCCGCGGTGAAGTCTGAAAGAGGGAAAGGTTGACCAGAAAGCATTAAACAAAAGTGGCAACATTTTTTAAAAATTGGCAAATGATTAACCAGAATCCCAAAAGAATGCTCAGAGACTAAGTCCCAAAGGGGAAATGGTTAACCAGAAGCTGGGGGAAATGGTTAACCAAAAGTTGCAAAAATGATTAAAAGGGGTGAAATGATTAACCAGGAGGCTAAAGCAATGTGCCGCGGTGAAGTCTGAAAGAGGGAAAGGTTGACCAGAAAGCATTAAACAAAAGTGGCAACATTTTTAAAAAATTGGCAAATGATTAACCAGAATCCCAAAAGAATGCTCAGAGACTAAGTCCCAAAGGGGAAATGGTTAACCAGAAGCTGGGGGAAATGGTTAACCAAAAGTTGCAAAAATGATTAAAAGGGGTGAAATGATTAACCAGGAGGCTGGAGCAATGTGCCGCGGTGAAGTCTGAAAGAGGGAAAGGTTGACCAGAAAGCATTAAACAAAAGTGGCAACATTTTTAAAAAATTGGCAAATGATTAACCAGAATCCCAAAAGAATGCTCAGAGACCAAGTCCCAAAGGGGAAATGGTTAACCAGAAGCTGGGGGAAATGGTTAACCAAAAGTTGCAAAAATGATTAAAAGGGGTGAAATGATTAACCAGGAGGCTAAAGCAATGTGCCGCGGTGAAGTCTGAAAGAGGGAAAGGTTGACCAGAAAGCATTAAACAAAAGCGGCAACATTTTTTAAAAATTGGCAAATGATTAACCAGAATCCCAAAAGAATGCTCAGAGACTAAGTCCCAAAGGGGAAATGGTTAACCAGAAGCTGGGTGAAATGGTTAACCAAAAGTTGCAAAAATGATTAAAAGGGGTGAAATGATCAACCAGAAGTCGAAAATAATGTGCGGCGATGAAGTCCTAAGGGGCAAAAGTCACCCAGAAGGCAGGGAAATGATCAAACGAAAGCAGCCAAAAAATTATTAAAAGAGGGGAACTGATGAACCAAAAGATGAGAAACGGCCCGCAGAGACTAAGTCCAAAACGGGAACTGGTGAACCGGAAATGATTAACCAAAAACTAAGTCCGAAGAGGGAACTGGTAAACCAGAACTGAGTAACCCGATTTTTAAAATTAATTATAAATGGGGAAACGATTGAGCAAAAGGCGGAAATTAAGTCACAGGGACCATGTCCGAAAGGGCAAGAGGTTACCCCGTAGGGGGCATTCGTCAACTCAATCTGAAAACTTTGGAGGCAAATCTGACCAAAATGCGGAAATCGGACCACACCGCGAGGGGCGCCATTCGACGGGGCAGGGTTAGACGCGTCGAACGGTACCTGAAGGTCCCGGCTGCGACACGTGAGTCCGGAGATATGGCCAGTCAAAGTCTGATGGGAGGTACCGAAGCCGAAAAATCGAAACGCGTTTGCGGCGATTCGGTGTCAGAGAGTCGGTCACGAATTCAAATTCGTCCCGCTGATTCGCCAATTGCCAGCCGGTTCCGGGGGGATTGGCGGGGTACCTGCAGGATAGTAAGAGGTGGCATGTCGAGACTTAGCCTGTTTACCAGACTTGTGTCTAGCGCCTCCAGGTCTGCAGAGACCGACCCGGGCTGCCGCCCAACCGACTTTTAAGCCTTTTGGGAGTGGGAATTTTTCCCATTTTTCCCCATTTTTCGGGTTTTTTGGTCGGGCTTGAAAACGGCGGCCCCGAGGCCTCCCGGGGCTGGCGGGCTTCGGCTCCCTTGCGAGAGGGTCCGAATTCCACCCGTTTAAGCCCAGAAAGGAGTTCGGAAGTCAGTCGGTCGAGGGAACCCCTTCGGAAGTCCGACGGGGATGG
>NW_027139392.1:190000-197500 GCF_035084215.1 Heptranchias perlo
TCGCACACCGGGAAGTCGACTAGCGGGCCGCCGAAAGCGAGCTCGGGGCCCCGGTTTGTCCGTCCCACCCGGAGGCCCATATCTCCGGAAGGCACAGGCCGATTTCCACCGGGTATGGCTCGTTGTGTGCGGCCGGACCAGGCGCAGCGGACGGTACCGAGCACTCGGAGGTCGGGCGCTGCCCGCCGGAGGTACAGCGAAAGGCTGCAAACCACTTTCCGCCGCCTCCCTCCGCGGGCGTGAGACCGACGGTCGTCGGGTTTAGTTCCGCGGCTAGAGCAGGACGAGGGGCAGCGAACGGTACCGGAACGAACCCGGTCGCACACCGGGAAGTCGAGTGCCGGGTCTCGAAACGGAGCCGGGTCGGCCCAGTTTAAAACGGAGAAGAGAGTGCTGCCCTCTGCGGGTGAAAACATGGAAGTACGTTGGTTAATGATTTCCAGTTCACCCCGCTTGGTCAGGCCCACTCGGAGGCGGATAACTCCGGAACGCCGAGGCCGATTTCCTGCGGGTATGGCTCGTTGCGTGCGGCAGGAGGCGGCGCAGCGTTCGGTACCGAGCACTCGGAGGTGCGGTGCTGCCCGCCGGAGTGACAGCGAAAGGCTGCGCACCGCTTTCCGCCTGCTAACTCGGCGTCCGTGAGACCGACCGACTCCGCTTTAGCACCGGAGCTAGAGTGGGGCAAGGGGCACCGAAGGGTACCGGAACGATGACGTTCGCACACCGGGAAGTCGAGTGCCGGGCCGCCGAAAGCGAGCAGGGTGCCACCGCTCGGGGCCCCGGTTTGTCCGTCCCACCCGGAGGCCCATATCTCCGGAAGACACAGGCCGATTTCCACCGGGTATGGCTCGTTGTGTGCGGCCGGACCAGGCGCAGCGGACGGTACCGAGCACTCGGAGGTCGGGCGCTGCCCGCCGGAGGTACAGCGAAAGGCTGCAAACCACTTTCCGCCGCCTCCCTCCGCGGGCGTGAGACCGACGGTCGTCGGGTTTGTTTCCGCGGCTAGAGCAGGACGAGGGGCAGCGAACGGTACCGGAAGGAACCCGGTCGCACACCGGGAAGTCGACTAGCGGGCCGCCGAAAGCGAGCACGGGGCCCCGGTTTGTCCGTCCCACCCGGAGGCCCATATCTCTGGAAGGCACAGGCCGATTTCCACCGGGTATGGCTCGTTGTGTGCGGCCGGACCAGGCGCAGCGGACGGTACCGAGCACTCGGAGGTCGGGCGCTGCCCGCCGGAGGTACAGCGAAAGGCTGCAAACCACTTTCCGCCACCTCCCTCCGCGGGCGTGAGACCGACGGTCGTCGGGTTTGTTTCCGCGGCTAGAGCAGGACGAGGGGCAGCGAACGGTACCGGAACGAACCCGGTCGCACACCGGGAAGTCGACCAGCGGGCCGCCGAAAGCGTGCTCGGGTCCCCGGTTTGTCTGTCCCACCCGGAGGCTGATATCTGAGGAAGTCCGAGGCCGATTTCCTCCGGCTAACTCGGCGGGCAATGTGTCCCCCCCACCATCTTCGGCTGATTACCGTGGCTGGACCGGATCAAGGAGCAACGGAACCGTGCCAGAACGACGTCGGTCGGACGGCGTGAACTGATAGTGCCGAGGCCGGAAACCGAGCCGGAAATGTGCACCGATTTATTGGTCCCACTCGCAGGCCCATATCTCCGGAAGGCCGAGGCCGATTTCCTCCGGGTATGGTTCGCTGCGTGCAGCCGGAAGGGGAGCAGCGGACGGCACTGAGCAGCCGGAGGTGCGGCGCTGCCCGCCGGAGCTGCAAGCGAAAGGCTGCGCACCGCTTTCCGCTGGTTAACTCGGCAGGCCGTCAGGCCGACCGACTCCGCTTCAGCACGGGAGCTAGAGTCGGGCAAGGGGCACCGAAGGGTACCGGAAGGATCACGTTCGGACACCGGGAAGTCGAGTGCCGGGCCGCCGAAAGCGAGCTCGGGGCCCCGGTTTGTCCGTCCCACCCGGAGGCCCATATCTCGAGAAGGCACAGGCCGATTTCCTCCGGGTTTGGCTCGCTGCGTGCGGCCGGACGAGGTGCAGCGAACGGTACCGAGCACTCGGAGGTGCGGCGCTGCCCGCCGGAGGTACAGCGAAAGGCTGCAAACCGCTTTCCGCCTCCTCTCCCCTCGGGCGTGAGACCGACGGTCGTCTGGTTTGCTTCCGCGGCAAGAGCAGGACGAGGGGCACCGAGCGGTACCAGAACGAACCCGGTCGCACACCGGGATGTCGAGTGCCCGGCCCAAACCCGCTACCCCCCCCCCCACCCGAAAGCGAGCCACGGTTTGTGGATTAAAAGTGAAGCGGCAAAGATTTGTAAAACAGCGTGAAATGATGAACCAGAAGCCCAAAGTAATGGTGGGAATAAAAGTTCCGAAATGTGAAATGGTGAACCAGAAGTTGTGTGAACTGTTTAACCCAAAGTGGCAAAAATGGATTAAAAGGGGTGAAATGATCGACCGCAAAGCAGGGCAAGCATTAAACAAAAGCAGCAGCATTTTTTAAAAAGGGACAAATGGTTTACCAGAATCCCAAAAGAATGCTCAGAGACTTAAGTGCCAAAGGGGCAAATGGTTAACCAGAAGCTGGGTGAACTGCTTAACCCAAAGTGGGAAAAAGGATAAAAAAGGGGTGAACTGATCAACCAGAAGTCGACAACAATGTGCGGCGATTAAGTCTGAAAGAGGGAAAGGTTGACCGGAAAGCAGGGAAATGATTAAACAAAAGCAGAAAAATTCAGTAAAAAGGGGCAAGTGGTGAACCAGAAGTTGGGTGAACTGCTTAACCAAAAGTGGGAAAGAGGATTAAAAGGGGAGAAATGTTGAACCAGATGTCGAAAACAATGCGCGGCGATGAAGTCTGAAAGAGGAAAAGGTTGACCGCAAAGCAGGGAAAGGATTAAACAGAAGCAGCAATATCTTTTAAAAAGGGACAAATGGTGAACCAGAATCCCAAAAGAATGCTCAGAGACTTAAGTCCCAAAGGGGCAAATGGTTAACCAGAAGCTGGGTGAACTGTTTAACCAAAAGTGGGAAAAAGGATTAAAATGTTGTGAAATGATTAACCAGAAGGCGAAAGCAAAGTGCGGCGGCGAAGTCCTAAAGGGGAAAAGGTTGACCATAAAGCAGGGAAATGATTAAACAAAAGCAGAAAAATTCAGTAAGAAGGGGCAAATGGTTAACCAGAAGTTGGGTGAACTGCTTAACCAAAAGTGGGAAAGAGGATTAAAAGGGGAGAAATGTTGAACCAGATGTCGAAAACAATGCGCGGCGATGAAGTCTGAAAGAGGAATAGGTCGACCGCAAAGCAGGGAAATGATTAAACAAAAGCAGAAAAATTCAGTAAAAAGGGGCAAATGGTGAACCAGAAGCTGGGTGAACTGCTTAACCAAAAGTGGGAAAAAGGATTAAAAGGGGAGAAATGTTGAACCAGATGTCGAAAACAAGGTGCGGCGATGAAGTCTGAAAGAGGAATAGGTCGACCGCAAAGCAGGGAAAGGTTTAATCAAAAGCAGCAATATCTTTTAAAAAGGGACAAATGGTGAACCAGAATCACAAAAGAATGCTCAGAGACTTAAGTCCCAAAGGGGAAATGGTTAACCAGTAGCTGGGTGAACTGTCCAACCCAAAGTGGGAAAAAGGATTAAAAGGGGTGAAATGATTAACCAGAAGGCGAAAGCAAAGTGCGGCGGCGAAGTCGTAAGGGGAAAAGGTTGACCAGAAAGCAGGGAAAGCATTAAACAAAAGCGGCAACATTTTTAAAAAAGTGGCAAATGGTTAACCAGAATCCCAAAAGAATGCTCAGAGACTTAAGTCCCAAAGGGGAAATGGTTAACCAGAAGCTGGGTGAACTGGTGAACCAAAAGTGGGAAAAAGGATTAAAAGGGGAGAAATGTTTAACCAGAAGGCAAAAGCAAAGTGCGGCGGCGAAGTCCAAAAGGGGAAAAGGTTGACAAGAAAGCAGGGAAATGATTAAACCAAAGCGGAAAAATTCAGTATAATGGGGCAAATGGTTAACCAGAAGCTGGGTGAAATGGTTAACCGAAAGTGGCAAAAAAAGATTTAAAGGGGAAAAATGATTAACCAGAAGTCGACAACAATGCGCGGCGATGAAGTCTGAAAGGGGAAAAGGTTGACCACATAGCAGGGAAACGATTAAACAAAAGCGGCAACATTTTTAAAAAAGTGGCAAATGATTAACCAGAATCCCAAAAGAATGCTCAGAGACTAAGTCCCAAAGGGGAAATGGTTAACCAGAAGCTGGGGGAAATGGTTAACCAAAAGTTGCAAAAATGATTAAAAGGGGTGAAATGATTAACCAGGAGGCTAAAGCAATGTGCCGCGGTGAAGTCTGAAAGAGGGAAAGGTTGACCAGAAAGCATTAAACAAAAGCGGCAACATTTTTTAAAAATTGGCAAATGATTAACCAGAATCCCAAAAGAATGCTCAGAGACTAAGTCCCATAGGGGAAATGGTTAACCAGAAGCTGGGGGAAATGGTTAACCAAAAGTTGCAAAAATGATTAAAAGGGGTGAAATGATTAACCAGAATTCGAAAATAATGTGCGGCGATGAAGTCCTAAAGGGGAAAAGTTTGACCACAAAGCAGGGAAAGCATTAAACAAAAGCGGCAACATTTTTTAAAAATTGGCAAATGATTAACCAGAATCCCAAAAGAATGCTCAGAGACTAAGTCCCAAAGGGGAAATGGTTAACCAGAAGCTGGGGGAAATGGTTAACCAAAAGTTGCAAAAATGATTAAAAGGGGTGAAATGATTAACCAGGAGGCTAAAGCAATGTGCCGCGGTGAAGTCTGAAAGAGGGAAAGGTTGACCAGAAAGCATTAAACAAAAGCGGCAACATTTTTTAAAAATTGGCAAATGATTAACCAGAATCCCAAAAGAATGCTCAGAGACTAAGTCCCAAAGGGGAAATGGTTAACCAGAAGCTGGGGGAAATGGTTAACCAAAAGTTGCAAAAATGATTAAAAGGGGTGAAATGATTAACCAGGAGGCTAAAGCAATGTGCCGCGGTGAAGTCTGAAAGAGGGAAAGGTTGACCAGAAAGCATTAAACAAAAGCGGCAACATTTTTAAAAAAGTGGCAAATGATTAACCAGAATCCCAAAAGAATGCTCAGAGACTGAGTCCCAAAGGGGAAATGGTTAACCAGAAGCTGGGGGAAATGGTTAACCAAAAGTTGCAAAAATGATTAAAAGGGGTGAAATGATTAACCAGGAGGCTAAAGCAATGTGCCGCGGTGAAGTCTGAAAGAGGGAAAGGTTGACCAGAAAGCATTAAACAAAAGCGGCAACATTTTTTAAAAAGTGGCAAATGATTAACCAGAATCCCAAAAGAATGCTCAGAGACTAAGTCCCAAAGGGGAAATGGTTAACCAGAAGCTGGGGGAAATGGTTAACCAAAAGTTGCAAAAATGATTAAAAGGGGTGAAATGATTAACCAGGAGGCTAAAGCAATGTGCCGCGGTGAAGTCTGAAAGAGGGAAAGGTTGACCAGAAAGCATTAAACAAAAGCGGCAACATTTTTTAAAAATTGGCAAATGATTAACCAGAATTCCAAAAGAATGCTCAGAGACTAAGTCCCAAAGGGGAAATGGTTAACCAGAAGCTGGGGGAAATGGTTAACCAAAAGTTGCAAAAATGATTAAAAGGGGTGAAATGATTAACCAGGAGGCTGAAGCAATGTGCCGCGGTGAAGTCTGAAAGAGGGAAAGGTTGACCAGAAAGCATTAAACAAAAGTGGCAACATTTTTAAAAAATTGGCAAATGATTAACCAGAATCCCAAAAGAATGCTCAGAGACCAAGTCCCAAAGGGGAAATGGTTAACCAGAAGCTGGGGGAAATGGTTAACCAAAAGTTGCAAAAATGATTAAAAGGGGTGAAATGATTAACCAGGAGGCTAAAGCAATGTGCCGCGGTGAAGTCTGAAAGAGGGAAAGGTTGACCAGAAAGCATTAAACAAAAGCGGCAACATTTTTTAAAAATTGGCAAATGATTAACCAGAATCCCAAAAGAATGCTCAGAGACTAAGTCCCAAAGGGGAAATGGTTAACCAGAAGCTGGGGGAAATGGTTAACCAAAAGTTGCAAAAATGATTAAAAGGGGTGAAATGATTAACCAGGAGGCTGAAGCAATGTGCCGCGGTGAAGTCTGAAAGAGGGAAAGGTTGACCAGAAAGCATTAAACAAAAGTGGCAACATTTTTTAAAAATTGGCAAATGATTAACCAGAATCCCAAAAGAATGCTCAGAGACTAAGTCCCAAAGGGGAAATGGTTAACCAGAAGCTGGGGGAAATGGTTAACCAAAAGTTGCAAAAATGATTAAAAGGGGTGAAATGATTAACCAGGAGGCTAAAGCAATGTGCCGCGGTGAAGTCTGAAAGAGGGAAAGGTTGACCAGAAAGCATTAAACAAAAGTGGCAACATTTTTAAAAAATTGGCAAATGATTAACCAGAATCCCAAAAGAATGCTCAGAGACTAAGTCCCAAAGGGGAAATGGTTAACCAGAAGCTGGGGGAAATGGTTAACCAAAAGTTGCAAAAATGATTAAAAGGGGTGAAATGATTAACCAGGAGGCTGGAGCAATGTGCCGCGGTGAAGTCTGAAAGAGGGAAAGGTTGACCAGAAAGCATTAAACAAAAGTGGCAACATTTTTAAAAAATTGGCAAATGATTAACCAGAATCCCAAAAGAATGCTCAGAGACCAAGTCCCAAAGGGGAAATGGTTAACCAGAAGCTGGGGGAAATGGTTAACCAAAAGTTGCAAAAATGATTAAAAGGGGTGAAATGATTAACCAGGAGGCTAAAGCAATGTGCCGCGGTGAAGTCTGAAAGAGGGAAAGGTTGACCAGAAAGCATTAAACAAAAGCGGCAACATTTTTTAAAAATTGGCAAATGATTAACCAGAATCCCAAAAGAATGCTCAGAGACCAAGTCCCAAAGGGGAAATGGTTAACCAGAAGCTGGGGGAAATGGTTAACCAAAAGTTGCAAAAATGATTAAAAGGGGTGAAATGATTAACCAGGAGGCTAAAGCAATGTGCCGCGGTGAAGTCTGAAAGAGGGAAAGGTTGACCAGAAAGCATTAAACAAAAGCGGCAACATTTTTTAAAAATTGGCAAATGATTAACCAGAATCCCAAAAGAATGCTCAGAGACTAAGTCCCAAAGGGGAAATGGTTAACCAGAAGCTGGGTGAAATGGTTAACCAAAAGTTGCAAAAATGATTAAAAGGGGTGAAATGATCAACCAGAAGTCGAAAATAATGTGCGGCGATGAAGTCCTAAGGGGCAAAAGTCACCCAGAAGGCAGGGAAATGATCAAACGAAAGCAGCCAAAAAATTATTAAAAGAGGGGAACTGATGAACCAAAAGATGAGAAACGGCCCGCAGAGACTAAGTCCAAAACGGGAACTGGTGAACCGGAAATGATTAACCAAAAACTAAGTCCGAAGAGGGAACTGGTAAACCAGAACTGAGTAAC
>NW_027139392.1:210000-222500 GCF_035084215.1 Heptranchias perlo
ACCGGGTATGTCTCGTTGTGTGCGGCCGGACCAGGCGCAGCGGACGGTGCCGAGCACTCGGAGGTCGGGCGCTGCCCGCCGGAGGTACAGCGAAAGGCTGCAAACCACTTTCCGCCGCCTCCCTCCGCGGGCGTGAGACCGACGGTCGTCCGGTTTGTTTCCGCGGCTAGAGCAGGACGAGGGGCAGCGAACGGTACCGGAAGGAACCCGGTCGCACACCGGGAAGTCGACTAGCGGGCCGCCGAAAGCGAGCACGGGGCCCCGGTTTGTCCGTCCCACCCGGAGGCCCATATCTCTGGAAGGCACAGGCCGATTTCCACCGGGTATGGCTCGTTGTGTGCGGCCGGACCAGGCGCAGCGGACGGTACCGAGCACTCGGAGGTCGGGCGCTGCCCGCCGGAGGTACAGCGAAAGGCTGCAAACCACTTTCCGCCACCTCCCTCCGCGGGCGTGAGACCGACGGTCGTCGGGTTTGTTTCCGCGGCTAGAGCAGGACGAGGGGCAGCGAACGGTACCGGAACGAACCCGGTCGCACACCGGGAAGTCGACCAGCGGGCCGCCGAAAGCGTGCTCGGGTCCCCGGTTTGTCTGTCCCACCCGGAGGCTGATATCTGAGGAAGTCCGAGGCCGATTTCCTCCGGCTAACTCGGCGGGCAATGTGTCCCCCCCACCATCTTCGGCTGATTACCGTGGCTGGACCGGATCAAGGAGCAACGGAACCGTGCCAGAACGACGTCGGTCGGACGGCGTGAACTGATAGTGCCGAGGCCGGAAACCGAGCCGGAAATGTGCACCGATTTATTGGTCCCACTCGCAGGCCCATATCTCCGGAAGGCCGAGGCCGATTTCCTCCGGGTATGGTTCGCTGCGTGCAGCCGGAAGGGGAGCAGCGGACGGCACTGAGCAGCCGGAGGTGCGGCGCTGCCCGCCGGAGCTGCAAGCGAAAGGCTGCGCACCGCTTTCCGCTGGTTAACTCGGCAGGCCGTCAGGCCGACCGACTCCGCTTCAGCACGGGAGCTAGAGTCGGGCAAGGGGCACCGAAGGGTACCGGAAGGATCACGTTCGGACACCGGGAAGTCGAGTGCCGGGCCGCCGAAAGCGAGCTCGGGGCCCCGGTTTGTCCGTCCCACCCGGAGGCCCATATCTCGAGAAGGCACAGGCCGATTTCCTCCGGGTTTGGCTCGCTGCGTGCGGCCGGACGAGGTGCAGCGAACGGTACCGAGCACTCGGAGGTGCGGCGCTGCCCGCCGGAGGTACAGCGAAAGGCTGCAAACCGCTTTCCGCCTCCTCTCCCCTCGGGCGTGAGACCGACGGTCGTCTGGTTTGCTTCCGCGGCAAGAGCAGGACGAGGGGCACCGAGCGGTACCAGAACGAACCCGGTCGCACACCGGGATGTCGAGTGCCCGGCCCAAACCCGCTACCCCCCCCCCCACCCGAAAGCGAGCCACGGTTTGTGGATTAAAAGTGAAGCGGCAAAGATTTGTAAAACAGCGTGAAATGATGAACCAGAAGCCCAAAGTAATGGTGGGAATAAAAGTTCCGAAATGTGAAATGGTGAACCAGAAGTTGTGTGAACTGTTTAACCCAAAGTGGCAAAAATGGATTAAAAGGGGTGAAATGATCGACCGCAAAGCAGGGCAAGCATTAAACAAAAGCAGCAGCATTTTTTAAAAAGGGACAAATGGTTTACCAGAATCCCAAAAGAATGCTCAGAGACTTAAGTGCCAAAGGGGCAAATGGTTAACCAGAAGCTGGGTGAACTGCTTAACCCAAAGTGGGAAAAAGGATAAAAAAGGGGTGAACTGATCAACCAGAAGTCGACAACAATGTGCGGCGATTAAGTCTGAAAGAGGGAAAGGTTGACCGGAAAGCAGGGAAATGATTAAACAAAAGCAGAAAAATTCAGTAAAAAGGGGCAAGTGGTGAACCAGAAGTTGGGTGAACTGCTTAACCAAAAGTGGGAAAGAGGATTAAAAGGGGAGAAATGTTGAACCAGATGTCGAAAACAATGCGCGGCGATGAAGTCTGAAAGAGGAAAAGGTTGACCGCAAAGCAGGGAAAGGATTAAACAGAAGCAGCAATATCTTTTAAAAAGGGACAAATGGTGAACCAGAATCCCAAAAGAATGCTCAGAGACTTAAGTCCCAAAGGGGCAAATGGTTAACCAGAAGCTGGGTGAACTGTTTAACCAAAAGTGGGAAAAAGGATTAAAATGTTGTGAAATGATTAACCAGAAGGCGAAAGCAAAGTGCGGCGGCGAAGTCCTAAAGGGGAAAAGGTTGACCATAAAGCAGGGAAATGATTAAACAAAAGCAGAAAAATTCAGTAAGAAGGGGCAAATGGTTAACCAGAAGTTGGGTGAACTGCTTAACCAAAAGTGGGAAAGAGGATTAAAAGGGGAGAAATGTTGAACCAGATGTCGAAAACAATGCGCGGCGATGAAGTCTGAAAGAGGAATAGGTCGACCGCAAAGCAGGGAAATGATTAAACAAAAGCAGAAAAATTCAGTAAAAAGGGGCAAATGGTGAACCAGAAGCTGGGTGAACTGCTTAACCAAAAGTGGGAAAAAGGATTAAAAGGGGAGAAATGTTGAACCAGATGTCGAAAACAAGGTGCGGCGATGAAGTCTGAAAGAGGAATAGGTCGACCGCAAAGCAGGGAAAGGTTTAATCAAAAGCAGCAATATCTTTTAAAAAGGGACAAATGGTGAACCAGAATCACAAAAGAATGCTCAGAGACTTAAGTCCCAAAGGGGAAATGGTTAACCAGTAGCTGGGTGAACTGTCCAACCCAAAGTGGGAAAAAGGATTAAAAGGGGTGAAATGATTAACCAGAAGGCGAAAGCAAAGTGCGGCGGCGAAGTCGTAAGGGGAAAAGGTTGACCAGAAAGCAGGGAAAGCATTAAACAAAAGCGGCAACATTTTTAAAAAAGTGGCAAATGGTTAACCAGAATCCCAAAAGAATGCTCAGAGACTTAAGTCCCAAAGGGGAAATGGTTAACCAGAAGCTGGGTGAACTGGTGAACCAAAAGTGGGAAAAAGGATTAAAAGGGGAGAAATGTTTAACCAGAAGGCAAAAGCAAAGTGCGGCGGCGAAGTCCAAAAGGGGAAAAGGTTGACAAGAAAGCAGGGAAATGATTAAACCAAAGCGGAAAAATTCAGTATAATGGGGCAAATGGTTAACCAGAAGCTGGGTGAAATGGTTAACCGAAAGTGGCAAAAAAAGATTTAAAGGGGAAAAATGATTAACCAGAAGTCGACAACAATGCGCGGCGATGAAGTCTGAAAGGGGAAAAGGTTGACCACATAGCAGGGAAACGATTAAACAAAAGCGGCAACATTTTTAAAAAAGTGGCAAATGATTAACCAGAATCCCAAAAGAATGCTCAGAGACTAAGTCCCAAAGGGGAAATGGTTAACCAGAAGCTGGGGGAAATGGTTAACCAAAAGTTGCAAAAATGATTAAAAGGGGTGAAATGATTAACCAGGAGGCTAAAGCAATGTGCCGCGGTGAAGTCTGAAAGAGGGAAAGGTTGACCAGAAAGCATTAAACAAAAGCGGCAACATTTTTTAAAAATTGGCAAATGATTAACCAGAATCCCAAAAGAATGCTCAGAGACTAAGTCCCATAGGGGAAATGGTTAACCAGAAGCTGGGGGAAATGGTTAACCAAAAGTTGCAAAAATGATTAAAAGGGGTGAAATGATTAACCAGAATTCGAAAATAATGTGCGGCGATGAAGTCCTAAAGGGGAAAAGTTTGACCACAAAGCAGGGAAAGCATTAAACAAAAGCGGCAACATTTTTTAAAAATTGGCAAATGATTAACCAGAATCCCAAAAGAATGCTCAGAGACTAAGTCCCAAAGGGGAAATGGTTAACCAGAAGCTGGGGGAAATGGTTAACCAAAAGTTGCAAAAATGATTAAAAGGGGTGAAATGATTAACCAGGAGGCTAAAGCAATGTGCCGCGGTGAAGTCTGAAAGAGGGAAAGGTTGACCAGAAAGCATTAAACAAAAGCGGCAACATTTTTAAAAAAGTGGCAAATGATTAACCAGAATCCCAAAAGAATGCTCAGAGACTGAGTCCCAAAGGGGAAATGGTTAACCAGAAGCTGGGGGAAATGGTTAACCAAAAGTTGCAAAAATGATTAAAAGGGGTGAAATGATTAACCAGGAGGCTAAAGCAATGTGCCGCGGTGAAGTCTGAAAGAGGGAAAGGTTGACCAGAAAGCATTAAACAAAAGCGGCAACATTTTTTAAAAAGTGGCAAATGATTAACCAGAATCCCAAAAGAATGCTCAGAGACTAAGTCCCAAAGGGGAAATGGTTAACCAGAAGCTGGGGGAAATGGTTAACCAAAAGTTGCAAAAATGATTAAAAGGGGTGAAATGATTAACCAGGAGGCTAAAGCAATGTGCCGCGGTGAAGTCTGAAAGAGGGAAAGGTTGACCAGAAAGCATTAAACAAAAGCGGCAACATTTTTTAAAAATTGGCAAATGATTAACCAGAATTCCAAAAGAATGCTCAGAGACTAAGTCCCAAAGGGGAAATGGTTAACCAGAAGCTGGGGGAAATGGTTAACCAAAAGTTGCAAAAATGATTAAAAGGGGTGAAATGATTAACCAGGAGGCTGAAGCAATGTGCCGCGGGGAAGTCTGAAAGAGGCAAAGGTTGACCAGAAAGCATTAAACAAAAGTGGCAACATTTTTTAAAAATTGGCAAATGATTAACCAGAATCCCAAAAGAATGCTCAGAGACTAAGTCCCAAAGGGGAAATGGTTAACCAGAAGCTGGGGGAAATGGTTAACCAAAAGTTGCAAAAATGATTAAAAGGGGTGAAATGATTAACCAGGAGGCTAAAGCAATGTGCCGCGGTGAAGTCTGAAAGAGGGAAAGGTTGACCAGAAAGCATTAAACAAAAGCGGCAACATTTTTAAAAAATTGGCAAATGATTAACCAGAATCCCAAAAGAATGCTCAGAGACTAAGTCCCAAAGGGGAAATGGTTAACCAGAAGCTGGGGGAAATGGTTAACCAAAAGTTGCAAAAATGATTAAAAGGGGTGAAATGATTAACCAGGAGGCTGGAGCAATGTGCCGCGGTGAAGTCTGAAAGAGGGAAAGGTTGACCAGAAAGCATTAAACAAAAGTGGCAACATTTTTTAAAAATTGGCAAATGATTAACCAGAATCCCAAAAGAATGCTCAGAGACTAAGTCCCAAAGGGGAAATGGTTAACCAGAAGCTGGGGGAAATGGTTAACCAAAAGTTGCAAAAATGATTAAAAGGGGTGAAATGATTAACCAGGAGGCTGAAGCAATGTGCCGCGGTGAAGTCTGAAAGAGGGAAAGGTTGACCAGAAAGCATTAAACAAAAGTGGCAACATTTTTAAAAAATTGGCAAATGATTAACCAGAATCCCAAAAGAATGCTCAGAGACCAAGTCCCAAAGGGGAAATGGTTAACCAGAAGCTGGGGGAAATGGTTAACCAAAAGTTGCAAAAATGATTAAAAGGGGTGAAATGATTAACCAGGAGGCTAAAGCAATGTGCCGCGGTGAAGTCTGAAAGAGGGAAAGGTTGACCAGAAAGCATTAAACAAAAGCGGCAACATTTTTTAAAAATTGGCAAATGATTAACCAGAATCCCAAAAGAATGCTCAGAGACTAAGTCCCAAAGGGGAAATGGTTAACCAGAAGCTGGGGGAAATGGTTAACCAAAAGTTGCAAAAATGATTAAAAGGGGTGAAATGATTAACCAGGAGGCTGAAGCAATGTGCCGCGGTGAAGTCTGAAAGAGGGAAAGGTTGACCAGAAAGCATTAAACAAAAGTGGCAACATTTTTTAAAAATTGGCAAATGATTAACCAGAATCCCAAAAGAATGCTCAGAGACTAAGTCCCAAAGGGGAAATGGTTAACCAGAAGCTGGGGGAAATGGTTAACCAAAAGTTGCAAAAATGATTAAAAGGGGTGAAATGATTAACCAGGAGGCTAAAGCAATGTGCCGCGGTGAAGTCTGAAAGAGGGAAAGGTTGACCAGAAAGCATTAAACAAAAGCGGCAACATTTTTTAAAAATTGGCAAATGATTAACCAGAATTCCAAAAGAATGCTCAGAGACTAAGTCCCAAAGGGGAAATGGTTAACCAGAAGCTGGGGGAAATGGTTAACCAAAAGTTGCAAAAATGATTAAAAGGGGTGAAATGATTAACCAGGAGGCTGAAGCAATGTGCCGCGGGGAAGTCTGAAAGAGGCAAAGGTTGACCAGAAAGCATTAAACAAAAGTGGCAACATTTTTTAAAAATTGGCAAATGATTAACCAGAATCCCAAAAGAATGCTCAGAGACTAAGTCCCAAAGGGGAAATGGTTAACCAGAAGCTGGGGGAAATGGTTAACCAAAAGTTGCAAAAATGATTAAAAGGGGTGAAATGATTAACCAGGAGGCTAAAGCAATGTGCCGCGGTGAAGTCTGAAAGAGGGAAAGGTTGACCAGAAAGCATTAAACAAAAGTGGCAACATTTTTAAAAAATTGGCAAATGATTAACCAGAATCCCAAAAGAATGCTCAGAGACTAAGTCCCAAAGGGGAAATGGTTAACCAGAAGCTGGGGGAAATGGTTAACCAAAAGTTGCAAAAATGATTAAAAGGGGTGAAATGATTAACCAGGAGGCTGGAGCAATGTGCCGCGGTGAAGTCTGAAAGAGGGAAAGGTTGACCAGAAAGCATTAAACAAAAGTGGCAACATTTTTTAAAAATTGGCAAATGATTAACCAGAATCCCAAAAGAATGCTCAGAGACTAAGTCCCAAAGGGGAAATGGTTAACCAGAAGCTGGGGGAAATGGTTAACCAAAAGTTGCAAAAATGATTAAAAGGGGTGAAATGATTAACCAGGAGGCTGAAGCAATGTGCCGCGGTGAAGTCTGAAAGAGGGAAAGGTTGACCAGAAAGCATTAAACAAAAGCGGCAACATTTTTTAAAAAGTGGCAAATGATTAACCAGAATCCCAAAAGAATGCTCAGAGACTAAGTCCCAAAGGGGAAATGGTTAACCAGAAGCTGGGGGAAATGGTTAACCAAAAGTTGCAAAAATGATTAAAAGGGGTGAAATGATTAACCAGGAGGCTAAAGCAATGTGCCGCGGTGAAGTCTGAAAGAGGGAAAGGTTGACCAGAAAGCATTAAACAAAAGCGGCAACATTTTTTAAAAATTGGCAAATGATTAACCAGAATTCCAAAAGAATGCTCAGAGACTAAGTCCCAAAGGGGAAATGGTTAACCAGAAGCTGGGGGAAATGGTTAACCAAAAGTTGCAAAAATGATTAAAAGGGGTGAAATGATTAACCAGGAGGCTGAAGCAATGTGCCGCGGGGAAGTCTGAAAGAGGCAAAGGTTGACCAGAAAGCATTAAACAAAAGTGGCAACATTTTTTAAAAATTGGCAAATGATTAACCAGAATCCCAAAAGAATGCTCAGAGACTAAGTCCCAAAGGGGAAATGGTTAACCAGAAGCTGGGGGAAATGGTTAACCAAAAGTTGCAAAAATGATTAAAAGGGGTGAAATGATTAACCAGGAGGCTAAAGCAATGTGCCGCGGTGAAGTCTGAAAGAGGGAAAGGTTGACCAGAAAGCATTAAACAAAAGTGGCAACATTTTTAAAAAATTGGCAAATGATTAACCAGAATCCCAAAAGAATGCTCAGAGACTAAGTCCCAAAGGGGAAATGGTTAACCAGAAGCTGGGGGAAATGGTTAACCAAAAGTTGCAAAAATGATTAAAAGGGGTGAAATGATTAACCAGGAGGCTGGAGCAATGTGCCGCGGTGAAGTCTGAAAGAGGGAAAGGTTGACCAGAAAGCATTAAACAAAAGTGGCAACATTTTTTAAAAATTGGCAAATGATTAACCAGAATCCCAAAAGAATGCTCAGAGACTAAGTCCCAAAGGGGAAATGGTTAACCAGAAGCTGGGGGAAATGGTTAACCAAAAGTTGCAAAAATGATTAAAAGGGGTGAAATGATTAACCAGGAGGCTGAAGCAATGTGCCGCGGTGAAGTCTGAAAGAGGGAAAGGTTGACCAGAAAGCATTAAACAAAAGTGGCAACATTTTTAAAAAATTGGCAAATGATTAACCAGAATCCCAAAAGAATGCTCAGAGACTAAGTCCCAAAGGGGAAATGGTTAACCAGAAGCTGGGGGAAATGGTTAACCAAAAGTTGCAAAAATGATTAAAAGGGGTGAAATGATTAACCAGGAGGCTGGAGCAATGTGCCGCGGTGAAGTCTGAAAGAGGGAAAGGTTGACCAGAAAGCATTAAACAAAAGTGGCAACATTTTTTAAAAATTGGCAAATGATTAACCAGAATCCCAAAAGAATGCTCAGAGACTAAGTCCCAAAGGGGAAATGGTTAACCAGAAGCTGGGGGAAATGGTTAACCAAAAGTTGCAAAAATGATTAAAAGGGGTGAAATGATTAACCAGGAGGCTGAAGCAATGTGCCGCGGTGAAGTCTGAAAGAGGGAAAGGTTGACCAGAAAGCATTAAACAAAAGTGGCAACATTTTTAAAAAATTGGCAAATGATTAACCAGAATCCCAAAAGAATGCTCAGAGACCAAGTCCCAAAGGGGAAATGGTTAACCAGAAGCTGGGGGAAATGGTTAACCAAAAGTTGCAAAAATGATTAAAAGGGGTGAAATGATTAACCAGGAGGCTAAAGCAATGTGCCGCGGTGAAGTCTGAAAGAGGGAAAGGTTGACCAGAAAGCATTAAACAAAAGCGGCAACATTTTTTAAAAATTGGCAAATGATTAACCAGAATCCCAAAAGAATGCTCAGAGACTAAGTCCCAAAGGGGAAATGGTTAACCAGAAGCTGGGGGAAATGGTTAACCAAAAGTTGCAAAAATGATTAAAAGGGGTGAAATGATTAACCAGGAGGCTGAAGCAATGTGCCGCGGTGAAGTCTGAAAGAGGGAAAGGTTGACCAGAAAGCATTAAACAAAAGTGGCAACATTTTTAAAAAATTGGCAAATGATTAACCAGAATCCCAAAAGAATGCTCAGAGACTAAGTCCCAAAGGGGAAATGGTTAACCAGAAGCTGGGGGAAATGGTTAACCAAAAGTTGCAAAAATGATTAAAAGGGGTGAAATGATTAACCAGGAGGCTAAAGCAATGTGCCGCGGTGAAGTCTGAAAGAGGGAAAGGTTGACCAGAAAGCATTAAACAAAAGCGGCAACATTTTTTAAAAATTGGCAAATGATTAACCAGAATCCCAAAAGAATGCTCAGAGACTAAGTCCCAAAGGGGAAATGGTTAACCAGAAGCTGGGGGAAATGGTTAACCAAAAGTTGCAAAAATGATTAAAAGGGGTGAAATGATTAACCAGGAGGCTGAAGCAATGTGCCGCGGTGAAGTCTGAAAGAGGGAAAGGTTGACCAGAAAGCATTAAACAAAAGTGGCAACATTTTTTAAAAATTGGCAAATGATTAACCAGAATCCCAAAAGAATGCTCAGAGACTAAGTCCCAAAGGGGAAATGGTTAACCAGAAGCTGGGGGAAATGGTTAACCAAAAGTTGCAAAAATGATTAAAAGGGGTGAAATGATTAACCAGGAGGCTAAAGCAATGTGCCGCGGTGAAGTCTGAAAGAGGGAAAGGTTGACCAGAAAGCATTAAACAAAAGTGGCAACATTTTTAAAAAATTGGCAAATGATTAACCAGAATCCCAAAAGAATGCTCAGAGACTAAGTCCCAAAGGGGAAATGGTTAACCAGAAGCTGGGGGAAATGGTTAACCAAAAGTTGCAAAAATGATTAAAAGGGGTGAAATGATTAACCAGGAGGCTGGAGCAATGTGCCGCGGTGAAGTCTGAAAGAGGGAAAGGTTGACCAGAAAGCATTAAACAAAAGTGGCAACATTTTTAAAAAATTGGCAAATGATTAACCAGAATCCCAAAAGAATGCTCAGAGACCAAGTCCCAAAGGGGAAATGGTTAACCAGAAGCTGGGGGAAATGGTTAACCAAAAGTTGCAAAAATGATTAAAAGGGGTGAAATGATTAACCAGGAGGCTAAAGCAATGTGCCGCGGTGAAGTCTGAAAGAGGGAAAGGTTGACCAGAAAGCATTAAACAAAAGCGGCAACATTTTTTAAAAATTGGCAAATGATTAACCAGAATCCCAAAAGAATGCTCAGAGACTAAGTCCCAAAGGGGAAATGGTTAACCAGAAGCTGGGTGAAATGGTTAACCAAAAGTTGCAAAAATGATTAAAAGGGGTGAAATGATCAACCAGAAGTCGAAAATAATGTGCGGCGATGAAGTCCTAAGGGGCAAAAGTCACCCAGAAGGCAGGGAAATGATCAAACGAAAGCAGCCAAAAAATTATTAAAAGAGGGGAACTGATGAACCAAAAGATGAGAAACGGCCCGCAGAGACTAAGTCCAAAACGGGAACTGGTGAACCGGAAATGATTAACCAAAAACTAAGTCCGAAGAGGGAACTGGTAAACCAGAACTGAGTAACCCGATTTTTAAAATTAATTATAAATGGGGAAACGATTGAGCAAAAGGCGGAAATTAAGTCACAGGGACCATGTCCGAAAGGGCAAGAGGTTACCCCGTAGGGGGCATTCGTCAACTCAATCTGAAAAATTTGGAGGCAAATCTGACCAAAATGCGGAAATCGGACCACACCGCGAGGGGCGCCATTCGACGGGGCAGGGTTAGACGCGTCGAACGGTACCTGAAGGTCCCGGCTGCGACACGTGAGTCCGGAGATATGGCCAGTCAAAGTCTGATGGGAGGTACCGAAGCCGAAAAATCGAAACGCGTTTGCGGCGATTCGGTGTCAGAGAGTCGGTCACGAATTCAAATTCGTCCCGCTGATTCGCCAATTGCCAGCCGGTTCCGGGGGGATTGGCGGGGTACCTGCAGGATAGTAAGAGGTGGCATGTCGAGACTTAGCCTGTTTACCAGACTTGTGTCTAGCGCCTCCAGGTCTGCAGAGACCGACCCGGGCTGCCGCCCAACCGACTTTTAAGCCTTTTGGGAGTGGGAATTTTTCCCATTTTTCCCCATTTTTCGGGTTTTTTGGTCGGGCTTGAAAACGGCGGCCCCGAGGCCTCCCGGGGCTGGCGGGCTTCGGCTCCCTTGCGAGAGGGTCCGAATTCCACCCGTTTAAGCCCAGAAAGGAGTTCGGAAGTCAGTCGGTCGAGGGAACCCCTTCGGAAGTCCGACGGGGATGGATTCGGCCGGCGTTTCGGATCTCCGGTCAGAGGATTCCCCCCCTGGGCGGGGGGGTGCGAGTAGCTGCCGGCAAACGGTCCCTTGCACTTGTGGCACAAAAAGTCCGAGCACAGGTTAATGAGTTGGCCGCGGAAGCCCCTATGCCGAAATGAGAAAGCCCCCGTTGCGGGGATTTAGTGACGCATCTGCGGCCGGAGGTGGGAGGCCGTCCTGCCGAATTGACACTTGTCATTCGGGCACCTAGGGATTGGTCGGGTACCCGGAGATTTTCGAGAACACGATTTTCAGAGCTTTCTCTGACAGCCCAGGTGCACTTTAAGAGTGCCTGAAAAAGTGACACTTGGCAAAAGGCTCTCAATTTCAAAGCGGAGACCTTTACAAGAGCACTCGGAAGTCACCTGTCAGCATTTAAAGCTACATCAGGCGGCAATTTTCGAACTCTTTGTCAGTCTGAAATCGTGTTGAGCCTCGACAGCGTCGGGCTCAGGCAGGAGGAGCTTGCCAGCAGAGAGAGGCTCACCATGGATTGCTGGTGGATGCTTTTCGAAAACATATACACATTATATTATATTATAATAATATAAAGAAAAAAAAGAGTTTCTCAAAATCTCTGTGACACTTTGCAGATTTTTTTGAAAGCCAATAAAGAGAACTCTTTAACTTGAAAGTCACCTGTGCCGGCATAGCGATGACTTTTAAAACAGGTTGACACTTTCGAGCCGCGGCGGCTCTGAATCACCCCAGACACCAAGTGTGTTTGTGGGCAAGGCACCGCGGCCGGTGGGCTGCTTTTATAATAACGGGCACGCAGACTTTTTGAGAGGAATCGGTACTCTCTTCCGATCGATTTGGCGACTCGCGTCCGACATGGGAGGGCCCGAGCGGTCCAGCCAAGGCTGGTGTTCAGGCTCGTCAGGTTCCTCTCTCTGTCCCAAGTGGCAGACGGACAGTTTTAAAAGTCAGTGGGTTTTGTCGGCACGACTCTCCTGTTCACCCGCTGGCGTATTGCTCTCTTGTGAGGCCGAGAAGTCCACCTGTGTTGTCTAACAGAGGTCCGATTCAAGCTCCAGAGCCTGGGTGTCTGCCGTCTCGAGTGGAGCGGGAATGTGCACAGCAAGTCCCGTTCTGGTAGCTGAACACGAGATTTCTCTAGCAACTGAGCACCAAAACACGTCACCCTTTTAGAGCTGGAGGGCTGAGTGTGTGCATGTATCTTGAACGCTATGGTTTGCAAACTCCAGTCGGACCTGGCACACCAACCTCTCCCCTGTC
>NW_027139392.1:232500-242500 GCF_035084215.1 Heptranchias perlo
GAGGCGCAGCGTACGGTACCGAGCACTGGGAGGTGCGGTGCTGCCCGCCGGAGTGACAGCGAAAGGCTGCGCACCGCTTTCCGCCTGGTAACTCGGCGTCCGTGAGACCGACCGACTCCGCTTTATCGCCGGAGCTAGAGTGGGGCAAGGGGCACGGTTGAGTACCGGAAGGATGACGTTCGCACACGGGGAAGTCGAGTGCCGGGCCGCTGAAAGCGAGCAGGGTGCCACCGACTCTTCGGGCCCACTCGGAGGCTGATATCTCAGGAAGGCCGAGGCCGATTTCCTCCGGGTATGGCTCGTTGCGTGCGGCAGGAGGAGGCGCAGCGTACGGTACAGAGCACTGGGAGGTGCGATGCTGCCCGCCGGAGTGACAGCGAAAGGCTGCGCACCGCTTTCCGCCTGCTAACTCGGCGTCCGTGAGACCGACCGACTTCGCTTTACCGCCGGAGCTAGAGTGGGGCAAGGGGCACGGTTGGGTACCGGAACGATCACGTTCGCACACCGGGAAGTCGAGTGCCGGGTCTCGAAACGGAGCCGGGTCAGCCCAATTTAAAACGGAGAATAGAGTGCTGCCCTCTGCGGGTGAAAACCTGGAAGTACGTTGGTTAATGATTTCCAGTTCACCCCGCTTGGTCAGGCCCACTCGGAGGCGGATAACTCCGGAACGCCGAGGCCGATTTCCTCCGGGTATGGCTCGTTGCGTGCGGCAGGAGGCGGCGCAGCGTACGGTACCGAGCACTCGGAGATGCGGTGCTGCCCGCCGGAGTGACAGCGAAAGGCTGCGCACCGCTTTCCGCCTGGTAACTCGGCGTCCGTGAGACCGACCGACTCCGCTTTAGCACCGGAGCTAGAGTGGGGCAAGGGGCACCGAAGGGTACCGGAACGATCACGTTCGCATACCGGGAAGTCGAGTGCCGGGCCGCTGAAAGCGAGCAGGGTGCCACCGCTCGGGGCCCCGGTTTGTCCGTCCCACCCGGAGGCCCATATCTCCGGAAGGCACAGGCCGATTTCCTCCGGGTATGGCTCGTTGCGTGCGGCCGGACCAGGCGCAGCGGACGGTACCGAGCACTCGGAGGTCCGGCGCTGCCCGCCGGAGGTACAGCGAAAGGCTGCAAACCACTTTCCGCCGCCTCCCTCCGCGGGCGTGAGACCGACGGTCGTCGGGTTTGGTTCCGCGGCTAGAGCAGGACGAGGGGCAGCGAACGGTACTGGAAGGAACCCGGTCGCACACCGGGAAGTCGACTAGCGGGCCGCCGAAAGCGAGCTCGGGGCCCCGGTTTGTCCGTCCCACCCGGAGGCCCATATCTCCGGAAGGCACAGGCCGATTTCCACCGGGTATGGCTCGTTGTGTGCGGCCGGACCAGGCGCAGCGGACGGTACCGAGCACTCGGAGGTCGGGCGCTGCCCGCCGGAGGTACAGCGAAAGGCTGCAAACCACTTTCCGCCGCCTCCCTCCGCGGGCGTGAGACCGACGGTCGTCGGGTTTAGTTCCGCGGCTAGAGCAGGACGAGGGGCAGCGAACGGTACCGGAACGAACCCGGTCGCACACCGGGAAGTCGAGTGCCGGGTCTCGAAACGGAGCCGGGTCGGCCCAGTTTAAAACGGAGAAGAGAGTGCTGCCCTCTGCGGGTGAAAACATGGAAGTACGTTGGTTAATGATTTCCAGTTCACCCCGCTTGGTCAGGCCCACTCGGAGGCGGATAACTCCGGAACGCCGAGGCCGATTTCCTGCGGGTATGGCTCGTTGCGTGCGGCAGGAGGCGGCGCAGCGTTCGGTACCGAGCACTCGGAGGTGCGGTGCTGCCCGCCGGAGTGACAGCGAAAGGCTGCGCACCGCTTTCCGCCTGCTAACTCGGCGTCCGTGAGACCGACCGACTCCGCTTTAGCACCGGAGCTAGAGTGGGGCAAGGGGCACCGAAGGGTACCGGAACGATGACGTTCGCACACCGGGAAGTCGAGTGCCGGGCCGCCGAAAGCGAGCAGGGTGCCACCGCTCGGGGCCCCGGTTTGTCCGTCCCACCCGGAGGCCCATATCTCCGGAAGACACAGGCCGATTTCCACCGGGTATGGCTCGTTGTGTGCGGCCGGACCAGGCGCAGCGGACGGTACCGAGCACTCGGAGGTCGGGCGCTGCCCGCCGGAGGTACAGCGAAAGGCTGCAAACCACTTTCCGCCGCCTCCCTCCGCGGGCGTGAGACCGACGGTCGTCGGGTTTGTTTCCGCGGCTAGAGCAGGACGAGGGGCAGCGAACGGTACCGGAAGGAACCCGGTCGCACACCGGGAAGTCGACTAGCGGGCCGCCGAAAGCGAGCACGGGGCCCCGGTTTGTCCGTCCCACCCGGAGGCCCATATCTCTGGAAGGCACAGGCCGATTTCCACCGGGTATGGCTCGTTGTGTGCGGCCGGACCAGGCGCAGCGGACGGTACCGAGCACTCGGAGGTCGGGCGCTGCCCGCCGGAGGTACAGCGAAAGGCTGCAAACCACTTTCCGCCACCTCCCTCCGCGGGCGTGAGACCGACGGTCGTCGGGTTTGTTTCCGCGGCTAGAGCAGGACGAGGGGCAGCGAACGGTACCGGAACGAACCCGGTCGCACACCGGGAAGTCGACCAGCGGGCCGCCGAAAGCGTGCTCGGGTCCCCGGTTTGTCTGTCCCACCCGGAGGCTGATATCTGAGGAAGTCCGAGGCCGATTTCCTCCGGCTAACTCGGCGGGCAATGTGTCCCCCCCACCATCTTCGGCTGATTACCGTGGCTGGACCGGATCAAGGAGCAACGGAACCGTGCCAGAACGACGTCGGTCGGACGGCGTGAACTGATAGTGCCGAGGCCGGAAACCGAGCCGGAAATGTGCACCGATTTATTGGTCCCACTCGCAGGCCCATATCTCCGGAAGGCCGAGGCCGATTTCCTCCGGGTATGGTTCGCTGCGTGCAGCCGGAAGGGGAGCAGCGGACGGCACTGAGCAGCCGGAGGTGCGGCGCTGCCCGCCGGAGCTGCAAGCGAAAGGCTGCGCACCGCTTTCCGCTGGTTAACTCGGCAGGCCGTCAGGCCGACCGACTCCGCTTCAGCACGGGAGCTAGAGTCGGGCAAGGGGCACCGAAGGGTACCGGAAGGATCACGTTCGGACACCGGGAAGTCGAGTGCCGGGCCGCCGAAAGCGAGCTCGGGGCCCCGGTTTGTCCGTCCCACCCGGAGGCCCATATCTCGAGAAGGCACAGGCCGATTTCCTCCGGGTTTGGCTCGCTGCGTGCGGCCGGACGAGGTGCAGCGAACGGTACCGAGCACTCGGAGGTGCGGCGCTGCCCGCCGGAGGTACAGCGAAAGGCTGCAAACCGCTTTCCGCCTCCTCTCCCCTCGGGCGTGAGACCGACGGTCGTCTGGTTTGCTTCCGCGGCAAGAGCAGGACGAGGGGCACCGAGCGGTACCAGAACGAACCCGGTCGCACACCGGGATGTCGAGTGCCCGGCCCAAACCCGCTACCCCCCCCCCCACCCGAAAGCGAGCCACGGTTTGTGGATTAAAAGTGAAGCGGCAAAGATTTGTAAAACAGCGTGAAATGATGAACCAGAAGCCCAAAGTAATGGTGGGAATAAAAGTTCCGAAATGTGAAATGGTGAACCAGAAGTTGTGTGAACTGTTTAACCCAAAGTGGCAAAAATGGATTAAAAGGGGTGAAATGATCGACCGCAAAGCAGGGCAAGCATTAAACAAAAGCAGCAGCATTTTTTAAAAAGGGACAAATGGTTTACCAGAATCCCAAAAGAATGCTCAGAGACTTAAGTGCCAAAGGGGCAAATGGTTAACCAGAAGCTGGGTGAACTGCTTAACCCAAAGTGGGAAAAAGGATAAAAAAGGGGTGAACTGATCAACCAGAAGTCGACAACAATGTGCGGCGATTAAGTCTGAAAGAGGGAAAGGTTGACCGGAAAGCAGGGAAATGATTAAACAAAAGCAGAAAAATTCAGTAAAAAGGGGCAAGTGGTGAACCAGAAGTTGGGTGAACTGCTTAACCAAAAGTGGGAAAGAGGATTAAAAGGGGAGAAATGTTGAACCAGATGTCGAAAACAATGCGCGGCGATGAAGTCTGAAAGAGGAAAAGGTTGACCGCAAAGCAGGGAAAGGATTAAACAGAAGCAGCAATATCTTTTAAAAAGGGACAAATGGTGAACCAGAATCCCAAAAGAATGCTCAGAGACTTAAGTCCCAAAGGGGCAAATGGTTAACCAGAAGCTGGGTGAACTGTTTAACCAAAAGTGGGAAAAAGGATTAAAATGTTGTGAAATGATTAACCAGAAGGCGAAAGCAAAGTGCGGCGGCGAAGTCCTAAAGGGGAAAAGGTTGACCATAAAGCAGGGAAATGATTAAACAAAAGCAGAAAAATTCAGTAAGAAGGGGCAAATGGTTAACCAGAAGTTGGGTGAACTGCTTAACCAAAAGTGGGAAAGAGGATTAAAAGGGGAGAAATGTTGAACCAGATGTCGAAAACAATGCGCGGCGATGAAGTCTGAAAGAGGAATAGGTCGACCGCAAAGCAGGGAAATGATTAAACAAAAGCAGAAAAATTCAGTAAAAAGGGGCAAATGGTGAACCAGAAGCTGGGTGAACTGCTTAACCAAAAGTGGGAAAAAGGATTAAAAGGGGAGAAATGTTGAACCAGATGTCGAAAACAAGGTGCGGCGATGAAGTCTGAAAGAGGAATAGGTCGACCGCAAAGCAGGGAAAGGTTTAATCAAAAGCAGCAATATCTTTTAAAAAGGGACAAATGGTGAACCAGAATCACAAAAGAATGCTCAGAGACTTAAGTCCCAAAGGGGAAATGGTTAACCAGTAGCTGGGTGAACTGTCCAACCCAAAGTGGGAAAAAGGATTAAAAGGGGTGAAATGATTAACCAGAAGGCGAAAGCAAAGTGCGGCGGCGAAGTCGTAAGGGGAAAAGGTTGACCAGAAAGCAGGGAAAGCATTAAACAAAAGCGGCAACATTTTTAAAAAAGTGGCAAATGGTTAACCAGAATCCCAAAAGAATGCTCAGAGACTTAAGTCCCAAAGGGGAAATGGTTAACCAGAAGCTGGGTGAACTGGTGAACCAAAAGTGGGAAAAAGGATTAAAAGGGGAGAAATGTTTAACCAGAAGGCAAAAGCAAAGTGCGGCGGCGAAGTCCAAAAGGGGAAAAGGTTGACAAGAAAGCAGGGAAATGATTAAACCAAAGCGGAAAAATTCAGTATAATGGGGCAAATGGTTAACCAGAAGCTGGGTGAAATGGTTAACCGAAAGTGGCAAAAAAAGATTTAAAGGGGAAAAATGATTAACCAGAAGTCGACAACAATGCGCGGCGATGAAGTCTGAAAGGGGAAAAGGTTGACCACATAGCAGGGAAACGATTAAACAAAAGCGGCAACATTTTTAAAAAAGTGGCAAATGATTAACCAGAATCCCAAAAGAATGCTCAGAGACTAAGTCCCAAAGGGGAAATGGTTAACCAGAAGCTGGGGGAAATGGTTAACCAAAAGTTGCAAAAATGATTAAAAGGGGTGAAATGATTAACCAGGAGGCTAAAGCAATGTGCCGCGGTGAAGTCTGAAAGAGGGAAAGGTTGACCAGAAAGCATTAAACAAAAGCGGCAACATTTTTTAAAAATTGGCAAATGATTAACCAGAATCCCAAAAGAATGCTCAGAGACTAAGTCCCATAGGGGAAATGGTTAACCAGAAGCTGGGGGAAATGGTTAACCAAAAGTTGCAAAAATGATTAAAAGGGGTGAAATGATTAACCAGAATTCGAAAATAATGTGCGGCGATGAAGTCCTAAAGGGGAAAAGTTTGACCACAAAGCAGGGAAAGCATTAAACAAAAGCGGCAACATTTTTTAAAAATTGGCAAATGATTAACCAGAATCCCAAAAGAATGCTCAGAGACTAAGTCCCAAAGGGGAAATGGTTAACCAGAAGCTGGGGGAAATGGTTAACCAAAAGTTGCAAAAATGATTAAAAGGGGTGAAATGATTAACCAGGAGGCTAAAGCAATGTGCCGCGGTGAAGTCTGAAAGAGGGAAAGGTTGACCAGAAAGCATTAAACAAAAGCGGCAACATTTTTTAAAAATTGGCAAATGATTAACCAGAATCCCAAAAGAATGCTCAGAGACTAAGTCCCAAAGGGGAAATGGTTAACCAGAAGCTGGGGGAAATGGTTAACCAAAAGTTGCAAAAATGATTAAAAGGGGTGAAATGATTAACCAGGAGGCTAAAGCAATGTGCCGCGGTGAAGTCTGAAAGAGGGAAAGGTTGACCAGAAAGCATTAAACAAAAGCGGCAACATTTTTAAAAAAGTGGCAAATGATTAACCAGAATCCCAAAAGAATGCTCAGAGACTGAGTCCCAAAGGGGAAATGGTTAACCAGAAGCTGGGGGAAATGGTTAACCAAAAGTTGCAAAAATGATTAAAAGGGGTGAAATGATTAACCAGGAGGCTAAAGCAATGTGCCGCGGTGAAGTCTGAAAGAGGGAAAGGTTGACCAGAAAGCATTAAACAAAAGCGGCAACATTTTTTAAAAAGTGGCAAATGATTAACCAGAATCCCAAAAGAATGCTCAGAGACTAAGTCCCAAAGGGGAAATGGTTAACCAGAAGCTGGGGGAAATGGTTAACCAAAAGTTGCAAAAATGATTAAAAGGGGTGAAATGATTAACCAGGAGGCTAAAGCAATGTGCCGCGGTGAAGTCTGAAAGAGGGAAAGGTTGACCAGAAAGCATTAAACAAAAGCGGCAACATTTTTTAAAAATTGGCAAATGATTAACCAGAATTCCAAAAGAATGCTCAGAGACTAAGTCCCAAAGGGGAAATGGTTAACCAGAAGCTGGGGGAAATGGTTAACCAAAAGTTGCAAAAATGATTAAAAGGGGTGAAATGATTAACCAGGAGGCTGAAGCAATGTGCCGCGGTGAAGTCTGAAAGAGGGAAAGGTTGACCAGAAAGCATTAAACAAAAGTGGCAACATTTTTAAAAAATTGGCAAATGATTAACCAGAATCCCAAAAGAATGCTCAGAGACCAAGTCCCAAAGGGGAAATGGTTAACCAGAAGCTGGGGGAAATGGTTAACCAAAAGTTGCAAAAATGATTAAAAGGGGTGAAATGATTAACCAGGAGGCTAAAGCAATGTGCCGCGGTGAAGTCTGAAAGAGGGAAAGGTTGACCAGAAAGCATTAAACAAAAGCGGCAACATTTTTTAAAAATTGGCAAATGATTAACCAGAATCCCAAAAGAATGCTCAGAGACTAAGTCCCAAAGGGGAAATGGTTAACCAGAAGCTGGGGGAAATGGTTAACCAAAAGTTGCAAAAATGATTAAAAGGGGTGAAATGATTAACCAGGAGGCTGAAGCAATGTGCCGCGGTGAAGTCTGAAAGAGGGAAAGGTTGACCAGAAAGCATTAAACAAAAGTGGCAACATTTTTTAAAAATTGGCAAATGATTAACCAGAATCCCAAAAGAATGCTCAGAGACTAAGTCCCAAAGGGGAAATGGTTAACCAGAAGCTGGGGGAAATGGTTAACCAAAAGTTGCAAAAATGATTAAAAGGGGTGAAATGATTAACCAGGAGGCTAAAGCAATGTGCCGCGGTGAAGTCTGAAAGAGGGAAAGGTTGACCAGAAAGCATTAAACAAAAGTGGCAACATTTTTAAAAAATTGGCAAATGATTAACCAGAATCCCAAAAGAATGCTCAGAGACTAAGTCCCAAAGGGGAAATGGTTAACCAGAAGCTGGGGGAAATGGTTAACCAAAAGTTGCAAAAATGATTAAAAGGGGTGAAATGATTAACCAGGAGGCTGGAGCAATGTGCCGCGGTGAAGTCTGAAAGAGGGAAAGGTTGACCAGAAAGCATTAAACAAAAGTGGCAACATTTTTAAAAAATTGGCAAATGATTAACCAGAATCCCAAAAGAATGCTCAGAGACCAAGTCCCAAAGGGGAAATGGTTAACCAGAAGCTGGGGGAAATGGTTAACCAAAAGTTGCAAAAATGATTAAAAGGGGTGAAATGATTAACCAGGAGGCTAAAGCAATGTGCCGCGGTGAAGTCTGAAAGAGGGAAAGGTTGACCAGAAAGCATTAAACAAAAGCGGCAACATTTTTTAAAAATTGGCAAATGATTAACCAGAATCCCAAAAGAATGCTCAGAGACCAAGTCCCAAAGGGGAAATGGTTAACCAGAAGCTGGGGGAAATGGTTAACCAAAAGTTGCAAAAATGATTAAAAGGGGTGAAATGATTAACCAGGAGGCTAAAGCAATGTGCCGCGGTGAAGTCTGAAAGAGGGAAAGGTTGACCAGAAAGCATTAAACAAAAGCGGCAACATTTTTTAAAAATTGGCAAATGATTAACCAGAATCCCAAAAGAATGCTCAGAGACTAAGTCCCAAAGGGGAAATGGTTAACCAGAAGCTGGGTGAAATGGTTAACCAAAAGTTGCAAAAATGATTAAAAGGGGTGAAATGATCAACCAGAAGTCGAAAATAATGTGCGGCGATGAAGTCCTAAGGGGCAAAAGTCACCCAGAAGGCAGGGAAATGATCAAACGAAAGCAGCCAAAAAATTATTAAAAGAGGGGAACTGATGAACCAAAAGATGAGAAACGGCCCGCAGAGACTAAGTCCAAAACGGGAACTGGTGAACCGGAAATGATTAACCAAAAACTAAGTCCGAAGAGGGAACTGGTAAACCAGAACTGAGTAACCCGATTTTTAAAATTAATTATAAATGGGGAAACGATTGAGCAAAAGGCGGAAATTAAGTCACAGGGACCATGTCCGAAAGGGCAAGAGGTTACCCCGTAGGGGGCATTCGTCAACTCAATCTGAAAAATTTGGAGGCAAATCTGACCAAAATGCGGAAATCGGACCACACCGCGAGGGGCGCCATTCGACGGGGCAGGGTTAGACGCGTCGAACGGTACCTGAAGGTCCCGGCTGCGACACGTGAGTCCGGAGATATGGCCAGTCAAAGTCTGATGGGAGGTACCGAAGCCGAAAAATCGAAACGCGTTTGCGGCGATTCGGTGTCAGAGAGTCGGTCACGAATTCAAATTCGTCCCGCTGATTCGCCAATTGCCAGCCGGTTCCGGGGGGATTGGCGGGGTACCTGCAGGATAGTAAGAGGTGGCATGTCGAGACTTAGCCTGTTTACCAGACTTGTGTCTAGCG
The DNA here is from genome assembly GCF_035084215.1 of Heptranchias perlo. Classification (NCBI taxonomy): domain Eukaryota; kingdom Metazoa; phylum Chordata; class Chondrichthyes; order Hexanchiformes; family Hexanchidae; genus Heptranchias; species Heptranchias perlo. Next base: position 241,693 of record NW_027139392.1, read on the forward strand.
CCTCCAGGTCTGCAGAGACCGACCCGGGCTGCCGCCCAACCGACTTTTAAGCCTTTTGGGAGTGGGAATTTTTCCCATTTTTCCCCATTTTTCGGGTTTTTTGGTCGGGCTTGAAAACGGCGGCCCCGAGGCCTCCCGGGGCTGGCGGGCTTCGGCTCCCTTGCGAGAGGGTCCGAATTCCACCCGTTTAAGCCCAGAAAGGAGTTCGGAAGTCAGTCGGTCGAGGGAACCCCTTCGGAAGTCCGACGGGGATGGATTCGGCCGGCGTTTCGGATCTCCGGTCAGAGGATTCCCCCCCTGGGCGGGGGGGTGCGAGTAGCTGCCGGCAAACGGTCCCTTGCACTTGTGGCACAAAAAGTCCGAGCACAGGTTAATGAGTTGGCCGCGGAAGCCCCTATGCCGAAATGAGAAAGCCCCCGTTGCGGGGATTTAGTGACGCATCTGCGGCCGGAGGTGGGAGGCCGTCCTGCCGAATTGACACTTGTCATTCGGGCACCTAGGGATTGGTCGGGTACCCGGAGATTTTCGAGAACACGATTTTCAGAGCTTTCTCTGACAGCCCAGGTGCACTTTAAGAGTGCCTGAAAAAGTGACACTTGGCAAAAGGCTCTCAATTTCAAAGCGGAGACCTTTACAAGAGCACTCGGAAGTCACCTGTCAGCATTTAAAGCTACATCAGGCGGCAATTTTCGAACTCTTTGTCAGTCTGAAATCGTGTTGAGCCTCGACAGCGTCGGGCTCAGGCAGGAGGAGCTTGCCAGCAGAGAGAGGCTCACCATGGATTGCTGGTGGATGCTTTTCGAAAACA
>NW_027139392.1:247500-249166 GCF_035084215.1 Heptranchias perlo
GCGCCGGCCTTTCCAGCGCGGCTGTCAGTGGGTTGCAAAACGATTGACCGCGTCGCTGTTGGACTGGTGTGGCCTCGCCGAGGCCAGAGCGGGGGTTGTCTCTCTGTGGAGTGCAGAGCAGAGATCGTTCGGTGAATTGGTAAAAGCGAAGAAGCTAGCTTCTCGTGGGTGCCTTTGGTCGCAGCTCGGTTCGTCGGTAGTCGTCCCGGTCGGTGTTGGCCGAGGATAGCTTGACGCAGAGACACGGGGGGGTGAGGGTGCTGTGCTGGCTTTTTCGCGCGTCGGTGGTTTTGCAGAGTCGCTGCGTCGCTGCGTGTTGCGCTGGACTTTGCTGTCCTTCCACACGCGGCCCGCTTGACTCTGCCTCCTGCCGTTCGTGCGTTCTAGTTCGGTGCAGCCTGCCTCGCTCCTCGGTCGCTGCTGCCCGTTATTCTCCAAGCTGGCAACCGCTCCGTGCCTTCTGCTGCTTCCTGCCACGCTGCAGCCACTGACCCTTCGCCATTCCACCGGTCCCTCTGGCTCGCTCTCTCGTAATCGGGACTTACGGCACGGTGTGAGCCGAGCCCGGTCTCCCAGCAAGCCACGTGTGCGTGCGCGTGTAACTGCTTCCGCGCGGGCGGTTACAGTGCCTACGGTGGTGCCGGGAGCAACCGTCCGGCGCCTATGTGCTTTTCTGCCTACGACCTCAGATCAGACGTGGCAACCCGCTGAATTTAAGCATATTACTAAGCGGAGGAAAAGAAACTAACAAGGATTCCCCTAGTAACGGCGAGTGAAGAGGGAAGAGCCCAGCGCCGAATCCCCGCTCGCCTGGCGGGCGCGGGAAATGTGGCGTATAGAAGACCTCTTTCTCCGACGACGCTCCGGGGCCCAAGTCCTTCTGATCGAGGCTTAGCCTGTGGACGGTGTGAGGCCGGTAGCGGCCCCCGGCTCGTTGGGATCGAGTCTTCTTGGAGTCGGGTTGCTTGTGAATGCAGCCCAAAGTGGGTGGTAAACTCCATCTAAGGCTAAATACTGGCACGAGACCGATAGTCAACAAGTACCGTAAGGGAAAGTTGAAAAGAACTTTGAAGAGAGAGTTCAAGAGGGCGTGAAACCGTTAAGAGGTAAACGGGTGGGGTCCGCGCAGTCTGCCCGGAGGATTCAACTCGGCGATGAGGTCGGTCGCGCGGGGCTCGGCGGATCTCCTTTGCAGGGACCGTCTCTCGCGCGGGCTCGGCCGTCGCCGGGCGCATTTCCTCTGTCGGCGGTGCGCCGCGACCGTCTCTGGGTCGGCTGGGAAGGCCGGAGGGAAGGTGGCTCGTCGCTCCGGCGGCGAGTGTTATAGCCCCCCGGCAGCAGCCTCGCCGTTTCCCGGGGTCGAGGGAAGTGACCGCTGCCGCGCCTTCCCCCCCCCTCGCGAGTGGGGGGGGGACGGGCTCCCCGTGCTCCCGGTGTGACTGTCAACCGGGGTGGACTGTCCTCAGTGCGCCCTGACCGCGTCCTGCCGCCGAGTCGGAAGAGCCACGAGCGGGCGCCAGGGGTCCGCGGCGATGTCGGTGACCCACCCGACCCGTCTTGAAACACGGACCAAGGAGTCTAACACGTGCGCGAGTCAAAGGGTGTCCCGAAACCCCAGGGCGCAATGAAAGTGAAGGTCGGCGCGGGTCGACCGAGGTGGGATCCC
>NW_027139393.1:0-20000 GCF_035084215.1 Heptranchias perlo
TAGAGAGGGAGAGAGGGAGAGAGAGAGAAAGAGTCAATGCAGAGTGGGAAAAACTCACACAAATCAATTCTCCTAACTGTACCCGGGCGCACACAATCACACCAACCAGTGCACACTCAAGCACACATACAATCGCACACACTGCTGCACACTCAAAGACATGCACAATCACACATCTACGTGTGCACTCAAGCACACGCACAATCGTTCACACTTGTGCACACAAAAACACACTCGCACGCACTTGTGCACACTCATACCATCACGAGCACAATTGCACAATCACTGGCACTTGTGCGCACTCGAACGCATGCACAATCACACACGCGTACACACTCATACACATGCACACCCACACATCCATGTGCACACTCAAGTGCACATGCAGTCGCACACAATTGTGCACACTCAACCACATGCAGAGTGACACACACGTGCACGCTCAAACACACACACACAATCTCACGCGCTCGTGCACGCTCGATGGCACAAACAATCGCGCACACGCACGTGCACACTCAAACACAAGCACAGAGAGACATGCTTGTGCACACTGCAACACACACACACACGTGCACACTCAACCAACGACACATACGGCACACGCATGTGCAGGTTGGTGAGCTGACCCATGTTCTGGGCACGCCTGACACACTCAGATCGGCCGTTACCGAGCAACAAAGGCGGCAAAGGAGTGACTTTGAAGATGGAGGAAGGTGCAGTTGATTCAGGGAGCAATGAGAAGGCAGGTCATGGGGGCAAAGGGCAAAGGGCAAGGGTGAGAACGATCAGAGCAGCACATTCCCCTTCTCTGAAAGTAAATTTGTACATTCATCGTGCAAGGGGTCCCTGACGGAGAGACTCCCCTCTTTAAAAGGGGTCCCTGACGGAGAGACTCCCTCTGTAAAAGGGTCCCTGACGGAGAGACTCCTCTGTAAAAGGGGTCCCTGACGGAGAGACTCCCTCTGTAAAAGGGGTCCCTGACGGAGAGACTCCCTCTGTAAAAGGGGTCCCTGACGGAGAGAGACTCCCCTCTTTAAAAGGGGTCCCTGACGGAGAGACTCCCTCTGTAAAAGGGGTCCCTGACGGAGAGACTCTCTCTTTAAAAGGGGTCCTGACGGAGAGACTCCTCTTTAAAAGGGGTCCCTGATGGAGAGACTCCCTCTTTAAAAGGGGTCCCTGACGGAGAGACCCCCCCTTTAAAAGGGGTCTAGAGTGCCGACCTCAGCGAATGGCCAGAACGCGCCTTGAGAAAAGTCTCACCTGAGCCACTGTTATACAGTCCCTTCTGCCAACCATTGTCAGAACCCTCTGGTGCAGGGGGACGATCGAGTTTCCTCTCTGGGCTCGGACGTGAGGGCTCAGTGGGCAGGGGGTGGAGAAGGCCGGAGTTGGGGGGGGGCGGGGAGAGAGAGGGGGAGGAGGGGGAGCGCTCGCAGAAGCGGGGAGGGCGGAGCAGACCTCGTCCAGGGACTCTTATCGAGACACTGCAATGTTGACGGAGAGCGAGAGAGAGAACCCCAATTTTGGATCGGATTAGATTATTTGGAGAGAAGGTCCTGCCACAGATGTTTGCAAGGAAAGCAAGAGGGCGGGTGTTATGGATACAAGACTGGGGGAGGTTTGGGGGTCTCGTGATTGATCTCACCCTTGGGATGGGAGGGCCGACTGGTTTTGACGAGTCCCTTCTGCACCAGGCAACGATAGAATTCCTGGACATAGGTGTAAATACATTTCCAGTCTGGGGACCCAGCATGCAGTAAGTCCCCAACTTCCAATAGTTGGGTACAGTCAGCGGACATCCTGTAAAGGGAGGGGGGGTGTGGAATTTGGCAGGAGAGGTGAAAGGTCTCATTACAACCAGTGTCTCTCTCACTCCCTCCGTCGCTCCCCGTCTCCCAGTGTCTCTCCATCACTCCCCGTCTCCCAGTGTCTCTCCATCACTCCCCGTCTCCCAGTGTCTCTCCATCACTCCCCGTCTCCCAGTGTCTCTCCATCACTCCCCGTCTCCCAGTGTCTATCCCACTCTCTCCACCTCTCCCCGTCTCCCAGTGTCTCTCTCACTCCCCGTCTCCCAGTGTCTATCCCACTCTCTCCACCTCTCCCCGTCTCCCAGTGTCTCTCTCATTCCCCGTCTCCCATTGTCTATCCCACTCTCTCCACCTCTCCCCGTCTCCCAGTGTCTCTCCATCACTCCCCGTCTCCCAGTGTCTATCTCACTCCCTCCGTCGCTCCCCGTCTCCCAGTGTCTCTCCATCACTCCCCGTCTCCCAGTGTCTATCCCACTCTCTCCACCTCTCCCCGTCTCCCAGTGTCTCTCTCACTCCCCGTCTCCCATTGTCTATCCCACTCTCTCCACCTCTCCCCGTCTCCCAGTGTCTCTCCATCACTCCCCGTCTCCCAGTGTCTATCTCACTCCCTCCGTCGCTCCCCGTCTCCCAGTGTCTCTCCATCACTCCCCGTCTCCCAGTGTCTCTCCATCACTCCCCGTCTCCCAGTGTCTCTCCATCACTCCCCGTCTCCCAGTGACTATCCCACTCTCTCCACCTCTCCCCGTCTCCCAGTGTCTCTCTCACTCCCCGTCTCCCATTGTCTATCCCACTCTCTCCACCTCTCCCCGTCTCCCAGTGTCTCTCCATCACTCCCCGTCTCCCAGTGTCTATCTCACTCCCTCCGTCGCTCCCCGTCTCCCAGTGTGTCTCCATCACTCCCCATCTCCCAGTGTCTCTCTCACTCCCCGTCTTCCAGTGTCTATCCCACTCTCTCCATCTCTCCCCGTCTCCCAGTGTCTATCCCACTCTCTCCACCTCTCCCCGTCTCCCAGTGTCTCTCCATCACTCCCCGTCTCCCAGTGTCTATCTCACTCCCTCCGTCGCTCCCCGTCTCCCAGTGTCTCTCCATCACTCCCCGTCTCCCAGTGTCTATCCCACTCTCTCCATCTCTCCCCGTCTCCCACTGTCTCTCTCACTCCCCGTCTCCCAGTGTCTATCGCACTCTCTCCATCTCTCCCCGTCTCCCAGTGTCTATCCCACTCTCTCCATCTCTCCCCGTCTCCTAGTGTCTCTCTCACTCCCCGTCTCCCAGTGTCTCTCTCACTCCCCATCTCCCAGTGTCTCTCTCACTCCCCGTCTCCCAGTGTCTATCCCACTCTCTCCATCTCTCCCCGTCTCCCACTGTCTCTCTCACTCCCCGTCTCCCAGTGTCTATCCCACTCTCTCCATCTCTCCCCGTCTCCCAGTGTCTCTCTCACTCCCCGTCTCCCAGTGTCTCTCTCACTCCCCGTCTCCCAGTGTCTATCCCACTCTCTCCATCTCTCCCCGTCTCCCACTGTCTCTCTCACTCCCCGTCTCCCAGTGTCTATCCCACTCTCTCCATCTCTCCCCGTCTCCCAGTGTCTCTCTCACTCCCCGTCTCCCAGTGTCTCTCTCACTCCCCGTCTCCCAGTGTCTCTCTCACTCCCCGTCTCCCAGTGTCTATCCCACTCTCTCCACCTCTCCCCGTCTCCCAGTGTCTCTCTCACTCCCCGTCTCCCAGTGTCTATCCCACTCTCTCCATCTCTCCCTGTCTCCCAGTGTCTCTCCATCACTCCCCGTCTCCCAGTGTCTCTCTCACTCCCCATCTCCCAGTGTCTCTCTCACTCCCCGTCTCCCAGTGTCTATCCCACTCTCTCCATCTCTCCCCGTCTCCCAGTGACTATCCCACTCTCTCCATCTCTCCCCGTCTCCCAGTGTCTCTCTCACTCCCCGTCTCCCAGTGTCTATCCCACTCTCTCCATCTCTCCCCGTCTCCCACTGTCTCTCTCACTCCCCGTCTCCCAGTGACTATCCCACTCTCTCCATCTCTCCCCGTCTCCCAGTGTCTCTCTCACTCCCCGTCTCCCAGTGTCTCTCTCACTCCCCGTCTCCCAGTGTCTCTCTCACTCTCTCCATCACTCCCTGTCTCCCAGTGTCTCTCTCACTCCCTCCGTCGCTCCCCGTCTCCCAGTGTCTCTCCATCACTCCCCGTCTCCCAGTGTCTATCCCACTCTCTCCACCTCTCCCCGTCTCCCAGTGTCTCTCTCACTCCCCGTCTCCCAGTGTCTCTCTCACTCCCCGTCTCCCAGTGTCTATCTCACTCTCTCCACCTCTCCCCGTCTCCCAGTGTCTCTCTCACTCCCCGTCTCCCAGTGACTATCCCACTCTCTCCATTTCTCCCTGTCTCCCAGTGTCTCTCTCACTCTCTCCATCTCTCCCCGTCTCCCAGTGTCTCTCTCACTCCCTCCGTCGCTCCCCGTCTCCCAGTGTCTCTCTCACTCCCCGTCTCCCAGTGTCTATCCCACTCTCTCCATCTCTCCCCGTCTCCCAGTGTCTCTCTCACTCCCCGTCTCCCAGTGACTATCCCACTCTCTCCATCACTCCCCGTCTCCCAGTGTCTATCCCACTCTCTCCATCTCTCCCCGTCTCCCAGTGTCTCTCTCACTCCCCGTCTCCCAGTGTCTCTCTCACTCCCTCCGTCGCTCCCCGTCACCCAGTGTCTCTCTCACTCCCCATCTCCCAGTGCCTCTCCATCACTCCCTGTCTCCCAGTGTCTCTCTCACTCCCTCCGTCGCTCCCCGTCTCCCAGTGTCTCTCCATCACTCCCCGTCTCCCAGTGTCTATCCCACTCTCTCCACCTCTCCCCGTCTCCCAGTGTCTCTCTCACTCCCCGTCTCCCAGTGACTATCCCACTCTCTCCATCTCTCCCCGTCTCCCAGTGTCTATCCCACTCTCTCCACCTCTCCCCGTCTCCCAGTGTCTCTCTCACTCCCCGTCTCCCAGTGTCTCTCTCACTCTCTCCATTTCTCCCTGTCTCCCAGTGTCTCTCTCACTCTCTCCATCTCTCCCCGTCTCCCAGTGTCTCTCTCACTCCCTCCGTCGCTCCCCGTCTCCCAGTGTCTCTCCATCACTTCCCATCTCCCAGTGTCTCTCTCACTCCCCGTCTCCCAGTGTCTATCCCACTCTCTCCATCTCTCCCCGTCTCCCAGTGTCTCTCTCACTCCCCGTCTCCCAGTGACTATCCCACTCCCTCCATCACTCCCCGTCTCCCAGTGTCTATCCCACTCTCTCCATCACTCCCCGTCTCCCAGTGTCTATCCCACTCTCTCCATCTCTCCCCGTCTCCCAGTGTCTCTCTCACTCCCCGTCTCCCAGTGTCTATCCCACTCTCTCCATCTCTCCCCGTCTCCCAGTGTCTCTCTCACTCCCCGTCTCCCAGTGTCTATCCCACTCTCTCCACCTCTCCCCGTCTCCCAGTGTCTCTCTCACTCCCCGTCTCCCAGTGACTATCTCACTCTCTCCATCTCTCCCCGTCTCCCAGTGTCTCTCTCACTCCCCGTCTCCCAGTGTCTATCCCACTCTCTCCATCTCTCCCCGTCTCCCAGTGTCTCTCTCACTCTCTCCATCTCTCCCCGTCTCCCAGTGTCTATCCCACTCTCTCCACCTCTCCCCGTCTCCCAGTGTCTCTCTCACTCCCCGTCTCCCAGTGACTATCTCACTCTCTCCATCTCTCCCCGTCTCCCAGTGTCTCTCTCACTCCCCGTCTCCCAGTGTCTATCCCACTCTCTCCACCTCTCCCCGTCTCCCAGTGTCTCTCTCACTCCCCGTCTCCCAGTGTCTATCCCACTCTCTCCACCTCTCCCCGTCTCCCAGTGTCTCTCTCACTCCCCGTCTCCCAGTGTCTCTCTCACTCTCTCCATCTCTCCCCGTCTCCCACTGTCTCTCTCACTCCCCGTCTCCCAGTGTCTCTCTCACTCTCTCCATCTCTCCCCGTCTCCCAGTGACTATCTCACTCTCTCCATCTCTCCCCGTCTCCCAGTGTCTCTCTCACTCCCCGTCTCCCAGTGTCTATCCCACTCTCTCCATCTCTCCCCGTCTCCCAGTGTCTCTCTCACTCTCTCCATCTCTCCCCGTCTCCCAGTGTCTCTCTCACTCTCTCCATCTCTCCCTGTCTCCCAGTGTCTCTCTCACTCTCTCCATCTCTCCCCGTCTCCCAGTGTCTCTCTCACTCCCCGTCTCCCAGTGTCTATCCCACTCTCTCCATCTCTCCCTGTCTCCCAGTGTCTATCCCACTCTCTCCATCTCTCCCCGTCTCCCAGTGTCTCTCTCACTCCCCGTCTCCCAGTGTCTATCCCACTCTCTCCACCTCTCCCCGTCTCCCAGTGTCTCTCTCACTCTCTCCATCTCTCCCCGTCTCCCAGTGTCTCTCTCACTCTCTCCATCTCTCCCCGTCTCCCAGTGTCTCTCTCACTCTCTCCATCTCTCCCCGTCTCCCAGTGTCTCTCTCACCCTCTCTCTCACTCCCCGTCTCCCAGTGTCTATCCCACTCTCTCCACCTCTCCCCGTCTCCCAGTGTCTCTCTCACTCCCTCCGTCGCTCCCCGTCTCCCAGTGTCTCTCTCACTCTCTCCACCTCTCCCCGTCTCCCAGTGTCTCTCTCACTCCCCGTCTCCCAGTGTCTATCCCACTCTCTCCATCTCTCCCCGTCTCCCAGTGTCTCTCTCACTCCCCGTCTCCCAGTGTCTATCCCACTCTCTCCATCTCTCCCCGTCTCCCAGTGTCTCTCTCACTCTCTCCATCTCTCCCCGTCTCCCAGTGTCTCTCTCACTCTCTCCATCTCTCCCTGTCTCCCAGTGTCTCTCTCACTCTCTCCATCTCTCCCCGTCTCCCAGTGTCTCTCTCACTCCCCGTCTCCCAGTGTCTATCCCACTCTCTCCATCTCTCCCTGTCTCCCAGTGTCTATCCCACACTCTCCATCTCTCCCCGTCTCCCAGTGTCTCTCTCACTCCCCGTCTCCCAGTGTCTATCCCACTCTCTCCACCTCTCCCCGTCTCCCAGTGTCTCTCTCACTCTCTCCATCTCTCCCCGTCTCCCAGTGTCTCTCTCACTCTCTCCATCTCTCCCCGTCTCCCAGTGTCTCTCTCACCCTCTCTCTCACTCCCCGTCTCCCAGTGTCTATCCCACTCTCTCCATCACTCCCCGTCTCCCAGTGTCTATCCCACTCTCTCCACCTCTCCCCGTCTCCCAGTGTCTCTCTCACTCCCCGTCTCCCAGTGTCTCTCTCACTCCCTCCATCGCTCCCCGTCTCCCAGTGTCTCTCTCACTCTCTCCACCTCTCCCCGTCTCCCAGTGTCTCTCTCACTCCCCGTCTCCCAGTGTCTATCCCACTCTCTCCATCTCTCCCCGTCTCCCAGTGTCTCTCTCACTCCCCGTCTCCCAGTGTCTATCCCACTCTCTCCATTTCTCCCTGTCTCCCAGTGTCTCTCTCACTCTCTCCATCTCTCCCCGTCTCCCAGTGTCTCTCTCACTCCCCGTCTCCCAGTGTCTCTCTCACTCCCCGTCTCCCAGTGTCTATCCCACTCTCTCCATCTCTCCCTGTCTCCCAGTGTCTCTCTCACTCCCCGTCTCCCAGTGTCTCTCTCACTCCCCGTCTCCCAGTGTCTATCCCACTCTCTCCATCTCTCCCTGTCTCCCAGTGTCTATCCCACTCTCTCCATCTCTCCCCGTCTCCCAGTGTCTCTCTCACTCCCCGTCTCCCAGTGTCTATCCCACTCTCTCCACCTCTCCCCGTCTCCCAGTGTCTCTCTCACTCTCTCCATCTCTCCCCGTCTCCCAGTGTCTCTCTCACTCTCTCCATCTCTCCCCGTCTCCCAGTGTCTCTCTCACTCTCTCCATCTCTCCCCGTCTCCCAGTGTCTCTCTCACCCTCTCTCTCACTCCCCGTCTCCCAGTGTCTATCCCACTCTCTCCATCACTCCCCGTCTCCCAGTGTCTATCCCACTCTCTCCACCTCTCCCCGTCTCCCAGTGTCTCTCTCACTCCCCGTCTCCCAGTGTCTCTCTCACTCCCTCCGTCGCTCCCCGTCTCCCAGTGTCTCTCTCACTCTCTCCACCTCTCCCCGTCTCCCAGTGTCTCTCTCACTCCCCGTCTCCCAGTGTCTATCCCACTCTCTCCATCTCTCCCCGTCTCCCAGTGTCTCTCTCACTCCCCGTCTCCCAGTGTCTATCCCACTCTCTCCATCTCTCCCCGTCTCCCAGTGTCTCTCTCACTCTCTCCATCTCTCCCCGTCTCCCAGTGTCTCTCTCACTCTCTCCATCTCTCCCTGTCTCCCAGTGTCTCTCTCACTCTCTCCATCTCTCCCCGTCTCCCAGTGTCTCTCTCACTCCCCGTCTCCCAGTGTCTATCCCACTCTCTCCATCTCTCCCTGTCTCCCAGTGTCTATCCCACACTCTCCATCTCTCCCCGTCTCCCAGTGTCTCTCTCACTCCCCGTCTCCCAGTGTCTATCCCACTCTCTCCACCTCTCCCCGTCTCCCAGTGTCTCTCTCACTCTCTCCATCTCTCCCCGTCTCCCAGTGTCTCTCTCACTCTCTCCATCTCTCCCCGTCTCCCAGTGTCTCTCTCACCCTCTCTCTCACTCCCCGTCTCCCAGTGTCTATCCCACTCTCTCCATCACTCCCCGTCTCCCAGTGTCTATCCCACTCTCTCCACCTCTCCCCGTCTCCCAGTGTCTCTCTCACTCCCCGTCTCCCAGTGTCTCTCTCACTCCCTCCGTCGCTCCCCGTCTCCCAGTGTCTCTCTCACTCTCTCCACCTCTCCCCGTCTCCCAGTGTCTCTCTCACTCCCCGTCTCCCAGTGTCTATCCCACTCTCTCCATCTCTCCCCGTCTCCCAGTGTCTCTCTCACTCCCCGTCTCCCAGTGTCTATCCCACTCTCTCCATTTCTCCCTGTCTCCCAGTGTCTCTCTCACTCTCTCCATCGCTCCCCGTCTCCCAGTGTCTCTCTCACTCCCCGTCTCCCAGTGTCTCTCTCACTCTCTCCATCGCTCCCCGTCTCCCAGTGTCTCTCTCACTCCCCATCTCCCAGTGCCTCTCTCACCCTCTCTCTCACTCCCCATCTCCCAGTGTCTCTCTCACTCCCCGTCTCCCAGTGTCTCTCTCACTCTCTCCATCGCTCCCCGTCTCCCAGTGTCTCTCTCACTCCCCATCTCCCAGTGCCTCTCTCACCCTCTCTCTCACTCCCCATCTCCCAGTGTCTCTCTCACTCCCCATCTCCCAGTGTCTCTCTCACTCCCCGTCTCCCAGTGTCTCTCTCACTCCCCGTCTCCCAGTGTCTATCCCACTCTCTCCATCTCTCCCCGTCTCCCAGTGTCTCTCTCACTCCCCGTCTCCCAGTGTCTATCCCACTCTCTCCACCTCTCCCCGTCTCCCAGTGTCTCTCTCACTCCCCGTCTCCCAGTGTCTATCCCACTCTCTCCACCTCTCCCCGTCTCCCAGTGTCTCTCTCACTCCCCGTCTCCCAGTGTCTCTCTCACTCTCTCCATCTCTCCCCGTCTCCCACTGTCTCTCTCACTCCCCGTCTCCCAGTGTCTCTCTCACTCTCTCCATCTCTCCCCGTCTCCCAGTGACTATCTCACTCTCTCCATCTCTCCCCGTCTCCCAGTGTCTCTCTCACTCCCCGTCTCCCAGTGTCTATCCCACTCTCTCCATCTCTCCCCGTCTCCCAGTGTCTCTCTCACTCTCTCCATCTCTCCCCGTCTCCCAGTGTCTCTCTCACTCTCTCCATCTCTCCCTGTCTCCCAGTGTCTCTCTCACTCTCTCCATCTCTCCCCGTCTCCCAGTGTCTCTCTCACTCCCCGTCTCCCAGTGTCTATCCCACTCTCTCCATCTCTCCCTGTCTCCCAGTGTCTATCCCACTCTCTCCATCTCTCCCCGTCTCCCAGTGTCTCTCTCACTCCCCGTCTCCCAGTGTCTATCCCACTCTCTCCACCTCTCCCCGTCTCCCAGTGTCTCTCTCACTCTCTCCATCTCTCCCCGTCTCCCAGTGTCTCTCTCACTCTCTCCATCTCTCCCCGTCTCCCAGTGTCTCTCTCACTCTCTCCATCTCTCCCCGTCTCCCAGTGTCTCTCTCACCCTCTCTCTCACTCCCCGTCTCCCAGTGTCTATCCCACTCTCTCCATCACTCCCCGTCTCCCAGTGTCTATCCCACTCTCTCCACCTCTCCCCGTCTCCCAGTGTCTCTCTCACTCCCCGTCTCCCAGTGTCTCTCTCACTCCCTCCGTCGCTCCCCGTCTCCCAGTGTCTCTCTCACTCTCTCCACCTCTCCCCGTCTCCCAGTGTCTCTCTCACTCCCCGTCTCCCAGTGTCTATCCCACTCTCTCCATCTCTCCCCGTCTCCCACTGTCTCTCTCACTCCCCGTCTCCCAGTGTCCATCCCACTCTCTCCATCTCTCCCCGTCTCCCAGTGTCTCTCTCACTCTCTCCATCTCCCCCCGTCTCCCAGTGTCTCTCTCACTCTCTCCATCTCTCCCTGTCTCCCAGTGTCTCTCTCACTCTCTCCATCTCTCCCCGTCTCCCAGTGTCTCTCTCACTCCCCGTCTCCCAGTGTCTATCCCACTCTCTCCATCTCTCCCTGTCTCCCAGTGTCTATCCCACACTCTCCATCTCTCCCCGTCTCCCAGTGTCTCTCTCACTCCCCGTCTCCCAGTGTCTATCCCACTCTCTCCACCTCTCCCCGTCTCCCAGTGTCTCTCTCACTCTCTCCATCTCTCCCCGTCTCCCAGTGTCTCTCTCACTCTCTCCATCTCTCCCCGTCTCCCAGTGTCTCTCTCACCCTCTCTCTCACTCCCTGTCTCCCAGTGTCTCTCTCACCCTCTCTCTCACTCCCCGTCTCCCAGTGTCTCTCTCACCCTCTCTCTCACTCCCCGTCTCCCAGTGTCTATCCCACTCTCTCCACCTCTCCCCGTCTCCCAGTGTCTCTCTCACTCCCCGTCTCCCAGTGTCTCTCTCACTCTCTCCACCTCTCCCCGTCTCCCAGTGTCTCTCTCACTCTCTCCATCTCTCCCCGTCTCCCAGTGTCTCTCTCACTCTCTCCATCTCTCCCCGTCTCCCAGTGTCTCTCTCACTCTCTCCATCACTCCCCGTCTCCCAGTGTCTCTCTCACCCTCTCTCTCACTCCCCGTCTCCCAGTGTCTATCCCACTCTCTTCATCACTCCCCGTCTCCCAGTGTCTATCCCACTCTCTCCACCTCTCCCCGTCTCCCAGTGTCTCTCTCACTCCCCGTCTCCCAGTGTCTCTCTCACTCCCTCCGTCGCTCCCCGTCTCCCAGTGTCTCTCTCACTCTCTCCACCTCTCCCCGTCTCCCAGTGTCTCTCTCACTCCCCGTCTCCCAGTGTCTATCCCACTCTCTCCATCTCTCCCCGTCTCCCAGTGTCTCTCTCACTCCCCGTCTCCCAGTGTCTATCCCACTCTCTCCATTTCTCCCTGTCTCCCAGTGTCTCTCTCACTCTCTCCATCGCTCCCCGTCTCCCAGTGTCTCTCTCACTCCCCGTCTCCCAGTGTCTCTCTCACTCTCTCCATCGCTCCCCGTCTCCCAGTGTCTCTCTCACTCCCCATCTCCCAGTGCCTCTCTCACCCTCTCTCTCACTCCCCATCTCCCAGTGTCTCTCTCACTCCCCGTCTCCCAGTGCCTCTCTCACCCTCTCTCTCACTCCCCGTCTCCCAGTGTCTCTCTCACTCCCCGTCTCCCAGTGTCTATCCCACTCTCTCCATCTCTCCCCGTCTCCCAGTGCCTCTCTCACCCTCTCTCTCACTCCCCATATCCCAGTGTCTCTCTCACTCCCCGTCTCCCAGTGTCTCTCTCACTCTCTCCATCGCTCCCCGTCTCCCAGTGTCTCTCTCACTCCCCGTCTCCCAGTGTCTCTCTCACTCTCTCCATCGCTCCCCGTCTCCCAGTGTCTCTCTCACTCTCCGTCTCCCAGTGCCTCTCTCACTCCCCGTCTCCCAGTGTCTCTCTCACTCCCAGTCTCCCAGTGTCTATCCCACTCTCTCCATCTCTCCCCGTCTCCCAGTGTCTCTCTCACTCCCCGTCTCCCAGTGTCTCTCTCACTCCCCGTCTCCCAGTGCCTCTCTCACCCTCTCTCTCACTCCCCGTCTCCCAGTGTCTCTCTCACTCCCTCCGTCGCTCCCCGTCTCCCAGTGTCTCTCTCACTCTCTCCACCTCTCCCCGTCTCCCAGTGTCTCTCTCACTCCCCGTCTCCCAGTGTCTATCCCACTCTCTCCATCTCTCCCCGTCTCCCAGTGTCTCTCTCACTCCCCGTCTCCCAGTGTCTATCCCACTCTCTCCATCTCTCCCCGTCTCCCAGTGTCTCTCTCACTCTCTCCATCTCTCCCCGTCTCCCAGTGTCTCTCTCACTCTCTCCATCTCTCCCTGTCTCCCAGTGTCTCTCTCACTCTCTCCATCTCTCCCCGTCTCCCAGTGTCTCTCTCACTCCCCGTCTCCCAGTGTCTATCCCACTCTCTCCATCTCTCCCTGTCTCCCAGTGTCTATCCCACACTCTCCATCTCTCCCCGTCTCCCAGTGTCTCTCTCACTCCCCGTCTCCCAGTGTCTATCCCACTCTCTCCACCTCTCCCCGTCTCCCAGTGTCTCTCTCACTCTCTCCATCTCTCCCCGTCTCCCAGTGTCTCTCTCACTCTCTCCATCTCTCCCCGTCTCCCAGTGTCTCTCTCACCCTCTCTCTCACTCCCCGTCTCCCAGTGTCTATCCCACTCTCTCCATCACTCCCCGTCTCCCAGTGTCTATCCCACTCTCTCCACCTCTCCCCGTCTCCCAGTGTCTCTCTCACTCCCCGTCTCCCAGTGTCTCTCTCACTCCCTCCGTCGCTCCCCGTCTCCCAGTGTCTCTCTCACTCTCTCCACCTCTCCCCGTCTCCCAGTGTCTCTCTCACTCCCCGTCTCCCAGTGTCTATCCCACTCTCTCCATCTCTCCCCGTCTCCCAGTGTCTCTCTCACTCCCCGTCTCCCAGTGTCTATCCCACTCTCTCCATTTCTCCCTGTCTCCCAGTGTCTCTCTCACTCTCTCCATCGCTCCCCGTCTCCCAGTGTCTCTCTCACTCCCCGTCTCCCAGTGTCTCTCTCACTCTCTCCATCGCTCCCCGTCTCCCAGTGTCTCTCTCACTCCCCATCTCCCAGTGCCTCTCTCACCCTCTCTCTCACTCCCCATCTCCCAGTGTCTCTCTCACTCCCCGTCTCCCAGTGTCTCTCTCACTCTCTCCATCGCTCCCCGTCTCCCAGTGTCTCTCTCACTCCCCATCTCCCAGTGCCTCTCTCACCCTCTCTCTCACTCCCCATCTCCCAGTGTCTCTCTCACTCCCCATCTCCCAGTGTCTCTCTCACTCCCCGTCTCCCAGTGTCTCTCTCACTCCCCGTCTCCCAGTGTCTATCCCACTCTCTCCATCTCTCCCCGTCTCCCAGTGTCTCTCTCACTCCCCGTCTCCCAGTGTCTATCCCACTCTCTCCACCTCTCCCCGTCTCCCAGTGTCTCTCTCACTCCCCGTCTCCCAGTGTCTATCCCACTCTCTCCACCTCTCCCCGTCTCCCAGTGTCTCTCTCACTCCCCGTCTCCCAGTGTCTCTCTCACTCTCTCCATCTCTCCCCGTCTCCCACTGTCTCTCTCACTCCCCGTCTCCCAGTGTCTCTCTCACTCTCTCCATCTCTCCCCGTCTCCCAGTGACTATCTCACTCTCTCCATCTCTCCCCGTCTCCCAGTGTCTCTCTCACTCCCCGTCTCCCAGTGTCTATCCCACTCTCTCCATCTCTCCCCGTCTCCCAGTGTCTCTCTCACTCTCTCCATCTCTCCCCGTCTCCCAGTGTCTCTCTCACTCTCTCCATCTCTCCCTGTCTCCCAGTGTCTCTCTCACTCTCTCCATCTCTCCCCGTCTCCCAGTGTCTCTCTCACTCCCCGTCTCCCAGTGTCTATCCCACTCTCTCCATCTCTCCCTGTCTCCCAGTGTCTATCCCACTCTCTCCATCTCTCCCCGTCTCCCAGTGTCTCTCTCACTCCCCGTCTCCCAGTGTCTATCCCACTCTCTCCACCTCTCCCCGTCTCCCAGTGTCTCTCTCACTCTCTCCATCTCTCCCCGTCTCCCAGTGTCTCTCTCACTCTCTCCATCTCTCCCCGTCTCCCAGTGTCTCTCTCACTCTCTCCATCTCTCCCCGTCTCCCAGTGTCTCTCTCACCCTCTCTCTCACTCCCCGTCTCCCAGTGTCTATCCCACTCTCTCCATCACTCCCCGTCTCCCAGTGTCTATCCCACTCTCTCCACCTCTCCCCGTCTCCCAGTGTCTCTCTCACTCCCCGTCTCCCAGTGTCTCTCTCACTCCCTCCGTCGCTCCCCGTCTCCCAGTGTCTCTCTCACTCTCTCCACCTCTCCCCGTCTCCCAGTGTCTCTCTCACTCCCCGTCTCCCAGTGTCTATCCCACTCTCTCCATCTCTCCCCGTCTCCCACTGTCTCTCTCACTCCCCGTCTCCCAGTGTCCATCCCACTCTCTCCATCTCTCCCCGTCTCCCAGTGTCTCTCTCACTCTCTCCATCTCCCCCCGTCTCCCAGTGTCTCTCTCACTCTCTCCATCTCTCCCTGTCTCCCAGTGTCTCTCTCACTCTCTCCATCTCTCCCCGTCTCCCAGTGTCTCTCTCACTCCCCGTCTCCCAGTGTCTATCCCACTCTCTCCATCTCTCCCTGTCTCCCAGTGTCTATCCCACACTCTCCATCTCTCCCCGTCTCCCAGTGTCTCTCTCACTCCCCGTCTCCCAGTGTCTATCCCACTCTCTCCACCTCTCCCCGTCTCCCAGTGTCTCTCTCACTCTCTCCATCTCTCCCCGTCTCCCAGTGTCTCTCTCACTCTCTCCATCTCTCCCCGTCTCCCAGTGTCTCTCTCACCCTCTCTCTCACTCCCTGTCTCCCAGTGTCTCTCTCACCCTCTCTCTCACTCCCCGTCTCCCAGTGTCTCTCTCACCCTCTCTCTCACTCCCCGTCTCCCAGTGTCTATCCCACTCTCTCCACCTCTCCCCGTCTCCCAGTGTCTCTCTCACTCCCCGTCTCCCAGTGTCTCTCTCACTCTCTCCACCTCTCCCCGTCTCCCAGTGTCTCTCTCACTCTCTCCATCTCTCCCCGTCTCCCAGTGTCTCTCTCACTCTCTCCATCTCTCCCCGTCTCCCAGTGTCTCTCTCACTCTCTCCATCACTCCCCGTCTCCCAGTGTCTCTCTCACCCTCTCTCTCACTCCCCGTCTCCCAGTGTCTATCCCACTCTCTTCATCACTCCCCGTCTCCCAGTGTCTATCCCACTCTCTCCACCTCTCCCCGTCTCCCAGTGTCTCTCTCACTCCCCATCTCCCAGTGCCTCTCTCACCCTCTCTCTCACTCCCCATCTCCCAGTGTCTCTCTCACTCCCCGTCTCCCAGTGCCTCTCTCACCCTCTCTCTCACTCCCCGTCTCCCAGTGTCTCTCTCACTCCCCGTCTCCCAGTGTCTATCCCACTCTCTCCATCTCTCCCCGTCTCCCAGTGCCTCTCTCACCCTCTCTCTCACTCCCCATATCCCAGTGTCTCTCTCACTCCCCGTCTCCCAGTGTCTCTCTCACTCTCTCCATCGCTCCCCGTCTCCCAGTGTCTCTCTCACTCCCCGTCTCCCAGTGTCTCTCTCACTCTCTCCATCGCTCCCCGTCTCCCAGTGTCTCTCTCACTCTCCGTCTCCCAGTGCCTCTCTCACTCCCCGTCTCCCAGTGTCTCTCTCACTCCCAGTCTCCCAGTGTCTATCCCACTCTCTCCATCTCTCCCCGTCTCCCAGTGTCTCTCTCACTCCCCGTCTCCCAGTGTCTCTCTCACTCCCCGTCTCCCAGTGCCTCTCTCACCCTCTCTCTCACTCCCCGTCTCCCAGTGTCTCTCTCACTCCCTCCGTCGCTCCCCGTCTCCCAGTGTCTCTCTCACTCTCTCCACCTCTCCCCGTCTCCCAGTGTCTCTCTCACTCCCCGTCTCCCAGTGTCTATCCCACTCTCTCCATCTCTCCCCGTCTCCCAGTGTCTCTCTCACTCCCCGTCTCCCAGTGTCTATCCCACTCTCTCCATCTCTCCCCGTCTCCCAGTGTCTCTCTCACTCTCTCCATCTCTCCCCGTCTCCCAGTGTCTCTCTCACTCTCTCCATCTCTCCCTGTCTCCCAGTGTCTCTCTCACTCTCTCCATCTCTCCCCGTCTCCCAGTGTCTCTCTCACTCCCCGTCTCCCAGTGTCTATCCCACTCTCTCCATCTCTCCCTGTCTCCCAGTGTCTATCCCACACTCTCCATCTCTCCCCGTCTCCCAGTGTCTCTCTCACTCCCCGTCTCCCAGTGTCTATCCCACTCTCTCCACCTCTCCCCGTCTCCCAGTGTCTCTCTCACTCTCTCCATCTCTCCCCGTCTCCCAGTGTCTCTCTCACTCTCTCCATCTCTCCCCGTCTCCCAGTGTCTCTCTCACCCTCTCTCTCACTCCCCGTCTCCCAGTGTCTATCCCACTCTCTCCATCACTCCCCGTCTCCCAGTGTCTATCCCACTCTCTCCACCTCTCCCCGTCTCCCAGTGTCTCTCTCACTCCCCGTCTCCCAGTGTCTATCCCACTCTCTCCATCACTCCCCGTCTCCCAGTGTCTATCCCACTCTCTCCACCTCTCCCCGTCTCCCAGTGTCTCTCTCACTCCCTCCGTCGCTCCCCGTCTCCCAGTGTCTCTCTCACTCTCTCCACCTCTCCCCGTCTCCCAGTGTCTCTCTCACTCCCCGTCTCCCAGTGTCTATCCCACTCTCTCCATCTCTCCCCGTCTCCCAGTGTCTCTCTCACTCCCCGTCTCCCAGTGTCTATCCCACTCTCTCCATTTCTCCCTGTCTCCCAGTGTCTCTCTCACTCTCTCCATCGCTCCCCGTCTCCCAGTGTCTCTCTCACTCCCCGTCTCCCAGTGTCTCTCTCACTCTCTCCATCGCTCCCCGTCTCCCAGTGTCTCTCTCACTCCCCATCTCCCAGTGCCTCTCTCACCCTCTCTCTCACTCCCCATCTCCCAGTGTCTCTCTCACTCCCCGTCTCCCAGTGTCTCTCTCACTCTCTCCATCGCTCCCCGTCTCCCAGTGTCTCTCTCACTCCCCATCTCCCAGTGCCTCTCTCACCCTCTCTCTCACTCCCCATCTCCCAGTGTCTCTCTCACTCCCCATCTCCCAGTGTCTCTCTCACTCCCCGTCTCCCAGTGTCTCTCTCACTCCCCGTCTCCCAGTGTCTATCCCACTCTCTCCATCTCTCCCCGTCTCCCAGTGTCTCTCTCACTCCCCGTCTCCCAGTGTCTATCCCACTCTCTCCACCTCTCCCCGTCTCCCAGTGTCTCTCTCACTCCCCGTCTCCCAGTGTCTATCCCACTCTCTCCACCTCTCCCCGTCTCCCAGTGTCTCTCTCACTCCCCGTCTCCCAGTGTCTCTCTCACTCTCTCCATCTCTCCCCGTCTCCCACTGTCTCTCTCACTCCCCGTCTCCCAGTGTCTCTCTCACTCTCTCCATCTCTCCCCGTCTCCCAGTGACTATCTCACTCTCTCCATCTCTCCCCGTCTCCCAGTGTCTCTCTCACTCCCCGTCTCCCAGTGTCTATCCCACTCTCTCCATCTCTCCCCGTCTCCCAGTGTCTCTCTCACTCTCTCCATCTCTCCCCGTCTCCCAGTGTCTCTCTCACTCTCTCCATCTCTCCCTGTCTCCCAGTGTCTCTCTCACTCTCTCCATCTCTCCCCGTCTCCCAGTGTCTCTCTCACTCCCCGTCTCCCAGTGTCTATCCCACTCTCTCCATCTCTCCCTGTCTCCCAGTGTCTATCCCACTCTCTCCATCTCTCCCCGTCTCCCAGTGTCTCTCTCACTCCCCGTCTCCCAGTGTCTATCCCACTCTCTCCACCTCTCCCCGTCTCCCAGTGTCTCTCTCACTCTCTCCATCTCTCCCCGTCTCCCAGTGTCTCTCTCACTCTCTCCATCTCTCCCCGTCTCCCAGTGTCTCTCTCACTCTCTCCATCTCTCCCCGTCTCCCAGTGTCTCTCTCACCCTCTCTCTCACTCCCCGTCTCCCAGTGTCTATCCCACTCTCTCCATCACTCCCCGTCTCCCAGTGTCTATCCCACTCTCTCCACCTCTCCCCGTCTCCCAGTGTCTCTCTCACTCCCCGTCTCCCAGTGTCTCTCTCACTCCCTCCGTCGCTCCCCGTCTCCCAGTGTCTCTCTCACTCTCTCCACCTCTCCCCGTCTCCCAGTGTCTCTCTCACTCCCCGTCTCCCAGTGTCTATCCCACTCTCTCCATCTCTCCCCGTCTCCCACTGTCTCTCTCACTCCCCGTCTCCCAGTGTCCATCCCACTCTCTCCATCTCTCCCCGTCTCCCAGTGTCTCTCTCACTCTCTCCATCTCCCCCCGTCTCCCAGTGTCTCTCTCACTCTCTCCATCTCTCCCTGTCTCCCAGTGTCTCTCTCACTCTCTCCATCTCTCCCCGTCTCCCAGTGTCTCTCTCACTCCCCGTCTCCCAGTGTCTATCCCACTCTCTCCATCTCTCCCTGTCTCCCAGTGTCTATCCCACACTCTCCATCTCTCCCCGTCTCCCAGTGTCTCTCTCACTCCCCGTCTCCCAGTGTCTATCCCACTCTCTCCACCTCTCCCCGTCTCCCAGTGTCTCTCTCACTCTCTCCATCTCTCCCCGTCTCCCAGTGTCTCTCTCACTCTCTCCATCTCTCCCCGTCTCCCAGTGTCTCTCTCACCCTCTCTCTCACTCCCTGTCTCCCAGTGTCTCTCTCACCCTCTCTCTCACTCCCCGTCTCCCAGTGTCTCTCTCACCCTCTCTCTCACTCCCCGTCTCCCAGTGTCTATCCCACTCTCTCCACCTCTCCCCGTCTCCCAGTGTCTCTCTCACTCCCCGTCTCCCAGTGTCTCTCTCACTCTCTCCACCTCTCCCCGTCTCCCAGTGTCTCTCTCACTCTCTCCATCTCTCCCCGTCTCCCAGTGTCTCTCTCACTCTCTCCATCTCTCCCCGTCTCCCAGTGTCTCTCTCACTCTCTCCATCACTCCCCGTCTCCCAGTGTCTCTCTCACCCTCTCTCTCACTCCCCGTCTCCCAGTGTCTATCCCACTCTCTTCATCACTCCCCGTCTCCCAGTGTCTATCCCACTCTCTCCACCTCTCCCCGTCTCCCAGTGTCTCTCTCACTCCCCGTCTCCCAGTGTCTCTCTCACTCCCTCCGTCGCTCCCCGTCTCCCAGTGTCTCTCTCACTCTCTCCACCTCTCCCCGTCTCCCAGTGTCTCTCTCACTCCCCGTCTCCCAGTGTCTATCCCACTCTCTCCATCTCTCCCCGTCTCCCAGTGTCTCTCTCACTCCCCGTCTCCCAGTGTCTATCCCACTCTCTCCATTTCTCCCTGTCTCCCAGTGTCTCTCTCACTCTCTCCATCGCTCCCCGTCTCCCAGTGTCTCTCTCACTCCCCGTCTCCCAGTGTCTCTCTCACTCTCTCCATCGCTCCCCGTCTCCCAGTGTCTCTCTCACTCCCCATCTCCCAGTGCCTCTCTCACCCTCTCTCTCACTCCCCATCTCCCAGTGTCTCTCTCACTCCCCGTCTCCCAGTGCCTCTCTCACCCTCTCTCTCACTCCCCGTCTCCCAGTGTCTCTCTCACTCCCCGTCTCCCAGTGTCTATCCCACTCTCTCCATCTCTCCCCGTCTCCCAGTGCCTCTCTCACCCTCTCTCTCACTCCCCATATCCCAGTGTCTCTCTCACTCCCCGTCTCCCAGTGTCTCTCTCACTCTCTCCATCGCTCCCCGTCTCCCAGTGTCTCTCTCACTCCCCGTCTCCCAGTGTCTCTCTCACTCTCTCCATCGCTCCCCGTCTCCCAGTGTCTCTCTCACTCTCCGTCTCCCAGTGCCTCTCTCACTCCCCGTCTCCCAGTGTCTCTCTCACTCCCAGTCTCCCAGTGTCTATCCCACTCTCTCCATCTCTCCCCGTCTCCCAGTGTCTCTCTCACTCCCCGTCTCCCAGTGTCTCTCTCACTCCCCGTCTCCCAGTGCCTCTCTCACCCTCTCTCTCACTCCCCGTCTCCCAGTGTCTCTCTCACTCCCTCCGTCGCTCCCCGTCTCCCAGTGTCTCTCTCACTCTCTCCACCTCTCCCCGTCTCCCAGTGTCTCTCTCACTCCCCG
>NW_027139393.1:25000-37500 GCF_035084215.1 Heptranchias perlo
GGTTAGATACAGTGTAGAGCTCCCTCTACATTACCCTGACAGTGTGTCCCCCACTTTATACCCAGTGTCAGCATCGAGCGCTCCCAGGGGACAGGTACAGCACGGGTTAGATACAGTGTAGAGCTCCCTCTACATTACCCTGACAGTGTGTCCCCCACTTTATACCCAGTGTCGGCATCGAGCGCTCCCAGGGGGCAGGTACAGCACGGGTTAGATACAGTGTCGAGACCCTCAGTCCCTCACCTTGTAATTTCTTGTGTTTGTGCGACACCAGTCCAGTAACATCTGCTTCACGCTGCTGCCACCTGACACCCCAAGGCTTGTCGATCGATGTGCTCTGCCTTTTGCATCCTTGCAGGCTTTGGTCCTGATGGTGAATGAGGCGTCCCAATTCTTAGCAGGTCACCACAAGAGATTCTGGCCCCTTCATCTCCCCCACTCAGCAACACCGTCCCACCCCTGTCACCCGTCCTCGCACCAATGACCCACATCTCTCCTGCTTTGTCTCACTGGACAGCCCGCCCAAAACGCCCAGGCCGGCAATGGCGGTGCGGCTATCCCAGAATCCACTGCAGCCGTGCACGCCCTCTATCAACAGCTCAGGACCTGGCCGTCCAATGGCGGGTTTGTTTGGGAGCATCTCTCCAGGGCCCCTCTCCGCCTCAGGACGTCCCAAAGCTTCACGGCCAATGAGGTATTATTTTTTTGAAGTTGTAATGTGGGAAACGCCGATTTGCGCACAGCAAGATCCCACAAACAGCCAATGTGATAAATGACCCAGATCGTCTGTTTTTTTTTCAGTGAGGGATAAATATCGGGGCCCAGGACCCCGGGGAGAACTCCCCCCTGCTCTTCTTCCAATAGTGGGCCGTGGGATCTTTTACATCCACCCGAGAGGGGCAGACGGGGCCCTCGGTTTAACGTCTCTTCCCGAGAGTGCGGCGCTCCCTCGGTACCGACCCTCCGACAGTGCGGCGCTCCCTCAGGACCGACCCTCCGACAGTGCGGCGCTCCCTCAGTACCGACCCTCCGACAGTGCGGCGCTCCCTCAGTACCGACCCTCCGACAGTGCGGCGCTCCCTCAGTACCGACCCTCCGACAGTGCGGCGCTCCCTCAGTACCGACCCTCCGACAGTGCGGCGCTCCCTCAGTACCGACCCTCCGACGGTGCGGCGCTCCCTCAGTACCGACCCTCCCATGGTGCGGCGCTCCCTCAGTACCGACCCTCCGACAGTGCGGCGCTCCCTCAGTACCGACCCTCCGACAGTGCGGCGCTCCCTCAGCACTGGGCAAATGGGGAGTGTCGGCCTGGATTATGGGGGCTCGAGTCTCTGGAGTGGGGGCTCGACCTTCTGACTCCGCGGAGATGAGTGTCGTCGATGGCCCGAGAAACGATCGATTGCCCCCTCCAACTTGGCCTTTTGGCTATCACTGACCGTAATGGCCGCCTACATGTCCAGCCACGCGCAACACCCCACCAACCAGGAGAATTTACCCTACGCTTTGCTTCTCAAACTTTTCAGCCAGAGATCGACGGGACTGGGCCCCGTACGATCGGGGTATCGTCTGCGAGCGGCCAAGCTCCCACCGTATCTCGGCCTCTTTCGCCGCATGCACCGCGGGGCCGCTGAGGGATATGATGTCTTCCTTGGTGAGTGACCTGCCAGCGAGAGGAGACGGTGGAGTGAGGAACGGAGGGCTGGAGGATGGGACTAGCCCCCAATCGTCAGACACGCAACAGACCAAACCCCATCCCATTGGACAGACTCCCACTGGACCAAACCCCTTCCCGTTCACTCCCACTGTGCACAATCCCAATGGACCAAACCCCTTCCCGTTCACTCCCACTGTACACAATCCCAATGGATCAAACCCCTTCCCATTCTCTCCACTGTACACAATCCCAATGGACCAAACCCCTTCCCATTCACTCCCACTGTACACAATCCCAATGGACCAAACCCCTTCCCATTCACTCCCACTGTACACAATCCCAATGGACCAAACCCCTTCCCATTCACTCCCACTGGACACAATCCCAATGGACCAAACCCCTTCCCATTCACTCCCACTGTACACAATCCCAATGGACCAAACCCCTTCCCGTTCACTCCCACTGTACACAATCCCAATGGACCAGACCCCTTCCCATTCACTCCCACTGTACACAATCCCAATGGACCAAACCCCTTCCCGTTCACTCCCACTGTACACAATCCCAATGGACCAAACCCCTTCCCATTCACTCCCACTGTACACAATCCCAATGGACCAAACCCCTTCCCATTCACTCCCACTGGACACAATCCCAATGGACCAAACCCCTTCCCGTTCACTCCCACTGTACACAATCCCAATGGATCAAACCCCTTCCCATTCACTCCCCCATACACAATCCCAATGGATCAAACCCCTTCCCGTTCACTCCCACTGTACACAATCCCAATGGATCAAACCCCTTCCCATTCACTCCCACTGTACACAATCCCAATGGACCAAACCCCTTCCCATTCTCTCCACTGTACACAATCCCAATGGACCAAACCCCATCCCATTCTCTCCACTGTACACAATCCCAATGGACCAAACCCCTTCCCGTTCACTCCCACTGTACACAATCCCAATGGACCAAACCCCTTCCCGTTCACTCCCACTGTACACAATCCCAATGGACCAAACCCCATCCCATTCTCTCCACTGTACACAATCCCAATGGACCAAACCCCTTCCCATTCACTCCCACTGTACACAATCCCAATGGACCAAACCCCATCCCATTCTCTCCACTGTACACAATCCCAATGGACCAAACCCCTTCCAGTTCACTCCCACTGTACACAATCCCAATGGACCAAACACCCTCCCATTCACTCCCACTGTGCACAATCCCAATGGACCAAACCCCTTCCCATTCACTCCCACTGTGCACAATCCCAATGGACCAAACCCCTTCCCATTCACTCCCACTGTGCACAATCCCAATGGACCAAACCCCTTCCCATTCACTCCCACTGTACACAATCCCAATGGACCAAACCCCTTCCCATTCACTCCCACTGGACACAATCCCAATGGACCAAACTCCATCCCATCATCCAGAATCCCAATGGACCAAACCCCTTCCCGTTCTCTCCACTGTACACAATCCCAATGGACCAAACCCCTTCCCATTCACTCCCACTGTACACAATCCCAATGGACCAAACTCCATCCCATCATCCAGAATCCCAATGGACCAAACCCCTTCCCGTTCTCTCCACTGCACACAATCCCAATAGACCAAACCCCTTCCCATTCACTCCCACTGTACACAATCCCAATGGACCAAACCCCCTCCCATTCACTCCCACTGTACACAATCCCAATGGACCAAACCCCTTCCCATTCACTCCCACTGTACACAATCCCAATGGATCAAACCCCCTCCCATTCACTCCCACTGTACACAATCCCAATGGACCAAACCCCTTCCCATTCACTCCCACTGGACACAATCCCAATGGACCAAACTCCATCCCATCATCCAGAATCCCAATGGACCAAACCCCTTCCCGTTCTCTCCACTGTACACAATCCCAATGGACCAAACCCCTTCCCATTCACTCCCACTGTACACAATCCCAATAGACCAAACCCCTTCCCATTCACTCCCACTGTACACAATCCCAATGGACCAAACTCCATCCCATCATCCAGAATCCCAATGGACCAAACCCCTTCCCGTTCTCTCCACTGCACACAATCCCAATGGACCAAACCCCTTCCCATTCACTCCCACTGTACACAATCCCAATGGACCAAACCCCCTCCCATTCACTCCCACTGTACACAATCCCAATGGACCAAACCCCTTCCCATTCACTCCCACTGTACACAATCCCAATGGATCAAACCCCCTCCCATTCACTCCCACTGTACACAATCCCAATGGACCAAACCCCTTCCCATTCACTCCCACTGTACACAATCCCAATGGATCAAACCCCTTCCCATTCACTCCCACTGTGCACAATCCCA
Organism: Heptranchias perlo; assembly: GCF_035084215.1. Classification (NCBI taxonomy): domain Eukaryota; kingdom Metazoa; phylum Chordata; class Chondrichthyes; order Hexanchiformes; family Hexanchidae; genus Heptranchias; species Heptranchias perlo. The sequence goes on from NW_027139393.1 coordinate 29,018, forward strand.
ATGGACCAAACCCCTTCCCATTCACTCCCACTGTACACAATCCCAATGGACCAAACCCCTTCCAGTTCACTCCCACTGTACACAATCCCAATGGACCAAACCCCTTCCCATTCACTCCCACTGGACACAATCCCAATGGACCAAACCCCTTCCCATTCGCTCCCACTGTACACAATCCCAATGGACCAAACCCCTTCCCGTTCACTCCCACTATGCACAATTCCAATGGATCAAACCCCTTCCCATTCACTCCCACTGTGCACAATCCCAATGGATCAAACCCCTTCCCGTTCACTCCCACTGTACACAATCCCAATGGATCGAACCCCTTCCCATTCACTCCCACTGTACACAATCCCAATGGACCGAACCCCTTCCCATTCACTCCCACTGTACACAATCCCAATGGATCAAACCCCTTCCCATTCACTCCCCCATACACAATCCCAATGGACCAAACCCCTTCCCATTCGCTCCCACTGTACACAATCCCAATGGACCAAACCCCTTCCCGTTCACTCCCACTATGCACAATTCCAATGGATCAAACCCCTTCCCATTCACTCCCACTGTGCACAATCCCAATGGATCAAACCCCTTCCCGTTCACTCCCACTGTACACAATCCCAATGGATCGAACCCCTTCCCATTCACTCCCACTGTACACAATCCCAATGGACCAAACCGCTTCCCGTTCACTCCCACTGTACACAATCCCAATGGACCAAACCCCTTCCCATTCACTCCCACTGTACACAATCCCAATGGACCAAACCGCTTCCCGTTCACTCCCACTGTGCACAATCCCAATGGACCAAACCCCTTCCCATTCACTCCCACTGGACACAATCCCAATGGACCAAACCCCTTCCCATTCACTCCCACTGTGCACAATCCCAATGGACCAAACCCCTTCCCATTCACTCCCACTGTGCACAATCCCAATGGACCAAAACCCCTCCCGTTCACTCCCACTGTACACAATCCCAATGGACCGAACCCCTTCCCATTCACTCCCACTGTACACAATCCCAATGGACCAAACCGCTTCCCGTTCACTCCCACTGTACACAATCCCAATGGACCAAACCCCTTCCCATTCACTCCCACTGTGCACAATCCCAATGGACCAAACCCCTTCCCATTCACTCCCACTGGACACAATCCCAATGGACCAAACCCCTTCCCATTCACTCCCACTGTGCACAATCCCAATGGACCAAACCCCTTCCCATTCACTCCCATTGTACACAATCCCAATGGACCAAACCCCTTCCCATTCACTCCCATTGTACACAATCCCAATGGACCAAACCCCTTCCCATTCACTCCCACTGTACACAATCCCAATGGACCAAACCCCTTCCCATTGTACTGAATCCCAATGGACCAAACCCCTTCCCATTCAAACCAGTACCGTCAGGGTTCCTGGCTCTGTACCATCTCCACAAGGGGTATGGGGACCCACAGGGACCCACTCATAACCACCACAGACAGGCATCGAGGCAGCAACTGAGTGGGGAACCATTCGAAGACGGACTGTCCAAGGAAGCGTCCCACTCACCGAGACAGTGACGTCATCGACAGGGACTCAGTGTCGCCAATCCCACTCTCAACAGTCGGGGTCCCTCGTGCTGGAAAAAGCAGAATAGAGCGGAGGAATAAGGAACGAACTGAGCGAGAGAGTGACCGACGGAGAGATAGAGAGAGAGAGAGAGAGAGAGTGGAGGAGGAAGCACGGAAGAAAGAAGAAGAAACTAGAATGGACTGAGTCAGAGATGGGACAAGAAATGAAGGAGGGAAGAAGGGAGAGGACAGGAGGGTGGGGGTCAGCGGGTCAGACGCTGACCTCTCACCCCTCGGGGGACCAGGGGTCAAATCAAGCCCCGTGTGGTTTCAGCCGAAACCTTCTCACCTGGCCCAGGTGTGTCCAGAGGGATTGTGGCAGCATTGGTTGGAGAGGTGTCCACCGATGTCTCAACACCCTCTTTCACCGAGGTGTGAACATTCTCTCCAGGCCCTCCTCCGACAGTCTGCTCCTCCACTTTCCCTTCATCCATCTCCTTGTCCTTCTCAAGAGGGCTGGCCCCCACTTCGTGGTCTGGGGACTCTTCCTCTCCCCTCAACTCATTCGCAAATACCTTTGTTTCAAAAATAGACAGGCGATTATATGGCACACTGACTGGTGTACCTCAGTCCCCTCTCCCTCAGGGAGATATCTGTACAATGACTGGTGTCTCTCAGTCCCCTCTCTCTCAGGGAGATATCTGTACACTGACTGGTGTCTCTCAGTCCCTCTCTCTCTCAGGGAGATATCTGTACACTGACTGGTGTCTCTCAGCCCTTCTCTCTCAGGGAGATATCTGTACACTGACTGGTGTCTCTCAGTCCCTCTCTCTCTCAGGGAGATATCTGTACACTGACTGGTGTCTCTCAGTCCCTCTCTCTCTCAGGGAGATATCTGTACACTGACTGGTGTCTCTCAGCCCTTCTCTCTCAGGGAGATATCTGTACACTGACTGGTGTCTCTCAGTCCCCTCTCTCTCAGGGAGATATCTGTACACTGACTGGTGTCTCTCAGTCCCCTATCCCTCAGGGAGATATCTGTACACTGACTGGTGTCTCTCAGTCCCCTATCCCTCAGGGAGATATCTGTACACTGACTGGTGTCTCTCAGTCCCTCTCTCTCAGGGAGATATCTGTACACTGACTGGTGTCTCTCAGTCCCCCTCTCTCAGGGAGATATCTGTACACTGACTGGTGTCTCTCAGTCCCCTCTCTCTCAGGGAGATATCTGTACACTGACTGGTGTCTCTCAGTCCCCTCTCTCTCAGGGAGATATCTGTACACTGAACGGTGTCCCACAGTCCCAGTTCCTCTCCTTCTCCCTCCTGGACCATTCCTGGCTCCCAGACCCCCAACCTCATCCTGGTCCGCCATTTTGTTTTTACCGTTTCCATGGTTCCCTCGCCCTGCTTCGCGTCTCCCGGGCGACCAGAGCACGGAGTGTCTGCTTCCATCCCAGAATACTCTCCAACGAGGTGGGGGTCCTGACTACTGAATTCCATCCTGTAAAGTGAATTCGGAGCGGTCAATGGACAAACTAAACTTTCCAACCTCTTGGGGGCAATTCGCCACCTTGGTCCAGGGTTCAGGACTCCGCACTGACCCTCGGTAGGGCCCACTTAAGAGACTGTTAGCTAAGATAGAAGCCCATGGAATCGAGGGAAAAGTACGGACTTGGTTAGGAAGTTGGCTGAGCGAAAGGCGACAGAGAGTAGGGATAATGGGAAGGTACTCACATTGGCAGGATGTGACTAGTGGAGTCCCGCAGGGATCTGTCTTGGGGCCTCAATTATTCACCATATTTATTAACGACTTAGATGAAGGCATAGAAAGTCTCCTATCTTAGTTTGCCGATGACACTAAGATTGGTGGCATTGTAAGCAGTGTGGACGAAAACATAAAATTACAAAGAGATATCGATAGATTAGGTGAATGGGCAAAACTGTGGCAAATGGAATTCAATGTAGACAAATGTGAGGTCATCCACTTTGGATCAAGAAAGGATAGAACAGGGTACTTTCTAAATGGTTAAAAAGTTAAAAACAGTGGATGTCCAAAGGGACTTAGGGGTTCAGGTCCATCGATCATTGAAGTGTCATGATCAGGTGCAGAAAATATTCAAGAAGGTTAATGGAACGCTGGCCTTTATATCTGGAGGACTGGAGTACAAGGGGGCAGAAGTTATGCTGCAGCTACACAAAACCCTGGTTAGACCGCACCTGGAGCACTGTGAGCAGTTCTGGGCACCGCACCTTCGGAAGGACATATTGGCCTTGGAGGGAGTGCAGCGTAGGTTTACTGGAATGATACCCGGACTTCAAGGGTTAAGTTACGAGGAGGGATTACACAAATTGGGGTTGTATTCTCTGGAGTTTCGAAGGTTAAGGGGCGATCTGATGGAAGTTTATAAGATATTAAGGTCGGGTGGATAGAGAGAGACTATTTCCGCTGGTTGGGGATTCTAGGAGTAGGGGGCACAGTCTAAAAATTAGAGCCAGACCTTTCAGGAGCGAGATTAGAAAACATTTCTACACACAAAGGGTGGTGGAAGTTTGGAACTCTCTTCCGCAAACGGCAATTGATACTAGCTCAATTGCTAAATTTAGATCTGAGATAGATAGCTTTTTGGCAACCAAAGGTATGAAGGGATATGGGCCAAAGGCAGGTATATGGAGTTAGATCACAGGTCAGCCATGATCTTATCAAATGGCGGAGCAGGCTCGAGGGGCCGAATGGCCTTCTCCTGTTCCTATGTTCCTATGTGTTCCCCAAAGACCCAGATTCTTATGACGACTCCAGAAACTTGCATTTATATAGCCCCTTTGACAAAGCAAAACGTCCCAAGGCCATTCGCAGGAGCGTCTTAAAGGAGGAGAGAGAGAGACGGAGAGGTTTAGGGAGGGAATTCCAGAGCTCAGGGCCCCAGGCAGCTGAAGGCACGGCCGCCAATGGTGGAGCGATGGGAATCGGGGAGGGGATGGACGAGGGGCCGGAATTGGAGGAGGGCAGAGATCTCGGACGTTCGTAGGGGGCTGGAGGAGGTTACAGAGATAGGGAGGGGCGAGGGCCATGGAGGGGTTGAGAATTTTAAAATCGAGGCGTTCCCGGACTGGGAGCCAATGTCGGTCCAGCGAGCACAGGTGGGTGATGGGTGAAGGGTCTCCCAATATAAGGCCCATGTCCTCAAACAGGACTCATCTTGGATGAGCCCCCAAATTTGCAACTCTCGGCATCACCACATCTCACTGTCTCTCTCTAACTCAATCCCGGGTATCTGTTATTCGATATATAAACCCCCCCGAACCCCTCGATTAGATTCCAGTCTGTAACTCACTCCCAGGTATCTGTTATTCTATATATAAACCCCCCCGAACCCCTCGATTAGATTCCAGTCTGTAACTCACTCCCGGGTATCTGTTATTCGATATATAAACCCCCCGAACCCCTCGATTAGATTCCAGTCTGTCACTCACTCCCGGGTATCTGTTATTCTATATATAAACCCCCCGAACCCCTCGATTAGATTCCAGTCTCTAACTCACTCCCGGGTATCTGTTATTCGATATATAAACCCCCCGAACCCCTCGATTAGATTCCAGCCTGTAACTCACTCCCGGGTATCTGTTATTCTATATATAAACCCACCCCGAACCCCTCGATTAGATTCCAGTCTGTAACTCACTCCCGGGTATCTGTTATTCTATATATAAACCCCCCGAACCCCTCGATTAGATTCCAGTCTGTCACTCACTCCCGGGTATCTGTTATTCTATATATAAACCCCCCGAACCCCTCGATTAGATTCCAGTCTCTAACTCACTCCCGGGTATCTGTTATTCGATATATAAACCCCCCGAACCCCTCGATTAGATTCCAGCCTGTAACTCACTCCCGGGTATCTGTTATTCTATATATAAACCCACCCCGAACCCCTCGATTAGATTCCAGTCTGTAACTCACTCCCGGGTATCTGTTATTCTATATATAAACCCCCCGAACCCCTCGATTAGATTCCAGTCTGTCACTCACTCCCGGGTATCTGTTATTCTATATATAAACCCCCCGAACCCCTCGATTAGACTCCAGTCTGTAACTCACTCCCGGGTATCTGTTATTCTATATATAAACCCCCCCGAACCCCTCGATTAGATTCCAGTCTGTAACTCACTCCCGGGTATCTGTTATTCTATATATAAACCCCCCCGAACCCCTCGATTAGATTCCAGTCTGTAACTCACTCCCGGGTATCTGTTATTCCACATATAAACCCCCCCGACCCCCTCGATTAGATTCCAGTCTGTAACTCACTCCCGGGTATCTGTTATTCTATATATAAACCCCCCCGAACCCCTCGATTAGATTCCAGTCTGTAACTCACTCTCGGGTATCTGTTATTCTATATATAAACCCCCCCGAACCCCTCGATTAGATTCCGGTCTGTAACTCACTCCCGGGTATCTGTTATTCTATATATAAACCCCCCGAACCCCTCGATTAGATTCCAGTCTGTAACTCACTCCCGGGTATCTGTTATTCTATATATAAACCCCCCCGACCCCCTCGATTAGATTCCAGTCTGTAACTCACTCCCGGGTATCTGTTATTCTATATATAAACCCCCCGAACCCCTCGATTAGATTCCAGTCTGTAACTCACTCCCGGGTATCTGTTATTCTATATATGAACCCCCCGAACCCCTCGATTAGATTCCAGTCTGTAACTTACTCCCGGGTATCTGTTATTCTATATATAAACCCCCCCGAACCCCTCGATTAGATTCCAGCCTGTAACTCACTCCCGGGTATCTGTTATTCTATATATAAACCCCCCCGAACCCCTCGATTAGATTCCAGTCTGTAACTCACTCCCGGGTATCTGTTATTCTATATATAAACCCCCCGAACCCCTCGATTAGATTCCAGTCTGTAACTCACTCCCGGGTATCTGTTATTCTATATATAAACCCCCCGAACCCCTCGATCAGATTCCAGTTTGTAACTCACTCCCGGGTATCTGTTATTCTATATATAAACCCCCCCGAACCCCTCGATTAGATTCCAGTTTGTAACTCACTCTCGGGTATCTGTTATTCTATATATAAACCCCCCCCGAACCGCTCGATTAGATTCCAGTCTGTAACTCACTCCCAGGTATCTGTTATTCTATATATAAACCCCCCGAACCCCTCGATTAGATTCCAGTCTGTAACTCACTCCCGGGTATCTGTTATTCTATATATCAACCCCCCGAACCCCTCGATTAGATTCCAGTCTGTAACTCACTCCCGGGTATCTGTTATTCTATATATAAACCCCCCCGAACCCCTCGATTAGATTCCAGTTTGTAACTCACTCCCGGGTATCTGTTATTCTATATATCAACCCCCCGAACCCCTCGATTAGATTCCAGTCTGTAACTCACTCTCGGGTATCTGTTATTCTATATATAAACCCCCCCGAACCCCTCGATTAGATTCCAGCCTGTAACTCACTCCCGGGTATCTGTTATTCTATATATAAACCCCCCGAACCCCTCGATTAGATTCCAGTTTGTAACTCACTCCCGGGTATCTGTTATTCTATATATCAACCCCCCGAACCCCTCGATTAGATTCCAGTCTGTAACTCACTCTCGGGTATCTGTTATTCTATATATAAACCCCCCCGAACCCCTCGATTAGATTCCAGCCTGTAACTCACTCCCGGGTATCTGTTATTCTATATATAAACCCCCCCGAACCCCTCGATTAGATTCCAGTCTGTAACTCACTCCCGGGTATGTGTTATACTCTATATAAACCCCCCGAACCCCTCGATTAGATTCCAGTCTGTAACTCACTCCCGGGTATCTGTTATTCTATATATAAACCCCCCGAACCCCTCGATTAGATTCCAGTCTGTAACTCACTCCCGGGTATCTGTTATTCTATATATCAACCCCCCGAACCCCTCGATTAGATTCCAGTCTGTAACTCACTCCCGGGTATCTGTTATTCTATATATAAACCCCCCGAACCCCTCGATTAGATTCCTTTACGCTGTGGGGAGGGGGAGAGATGGATTTACTCTCGACTGGTGATAGGTTTATCTAATTTCCCGCTGCTAAAATAGATCACAGGAATTTCAGATCAACTATCAACCAATGCCCTAAAAATAGCGCAGGGAGAGAGTGAGAACGAGGGAGGGGAGAGAGAGAGACACACACACACAGCGCGAGAGAGAGAGAGAGAGAGACAGAGAGAGAGACAGAGAGAGAGACACACACACAGCGCGACAGAGAGACGGAGAGAGCGAGAGGAAGGGAGACACAAACAGACAGAGACAGAGCGAGAGACTGAGAGAGAGAGAGAGAGCAAGACAGAGACAGAGAGAGAGAGACAGAGACAGAGAGAGACCGAGACAGAGACAGAGAGAGAAAGCGAGAGAGGTAGAGGGAGAGAGACAGAGAGACAACAGAGACAGAGACAGACAGACTGAGAAAGAGAGACAGATAAAGAGAGAGAGAGAGAGACGGACAGAGAGGGACAGATACAGAGAGAGAGCGCGAGAGTGGGAGAGAGGGAGAGAGACATGGACAAAGACACAGAGAGAGAGCGAGGGAGAGAAAGAGAGAGAGAGACACAGAGAGAGAGAGACAGAAAGAGAGACACACAAAGACACAGACAGACAGAGAAACAGAGAGACAGAGAACAGAAAGTGACAGATAGACTGACAGAGAGAGAGACACACACACAGCGCGACAGAGAGACGGAGAGAGCGAGAGGAAGGGAGAGACAAACAGACAGAGACAGAGCGAGAGACTGAGAGAGAGAGAGAGCAAGACAGAGACAGAGACAGAGACAGAGACTGAGAGAGACAGAGAAGCAGAGAGAGAGTCAGAGAGAGAAAGGCAGCGAGAGAGAAACAGAGAGAGAGACA
>NW_027139393.1:42500-56325 GCF_035084215.1 Heptranchias perlo
GTCTGTGAGAGACCCTGAATAAATACTGCAGGATATTCCCCACTCACTGGGGTCTGTGAGAGACCCTGAATAAATACTGCAGGATATTCCCCACTCACCGGGGTCCGTGAGACCCTGAATTAAATACTGCAGGATATTCCCCACTCACCGGGGTCCGTGAGAGACCCTGAATAAATACTGCAGGATATTCCCACTCACCGGGGTCCGTGAGAGACCCCTTAATAAATACTGCAGGATATTCCCCACTCACCGGGGTCTGTGAGAGACCCTGAATAAATACTGCAGGATATTCCCCACTCACCGGGGTCCGTGAGACCCTGAATAAATACTGCAGGATATTCCCCCCACTCACCGGGGTCCGTGAGACCCTGAATAGATACTGCAGGATATTCCCCACTCACCGGGGTCCATGAGACCCTGAATAAGTACTGCAGGATATTCCCCACTCATCGGGGTCTGTGAGAGACCCTGAATAAATACTGCAGGATATTCCCCACTCACCGGGGTCTGTGAGACCCTGAATAAATACTGCAGGATATTCCCCACTCACCGGGGTCCGTGAGAGACCCTGAATAAATACTGCTGGATATTCCCCACTCACCGGGGTCTGTGAGACCCAGAATAAATACTGCAGGATAATCCCCATTCACCGGGGTCTGCGAGACCCTGAATAAATACTGCAGGATATTCCCCCACTCACCGGGGTCCGTGAGACCCTGAATAAATACTGCAGGATATTCCCCACTCACCGGGGTCTGTGAGAGACCCTGAATAAATACTGCAGGATATTCCCCACTCACCGGGTCTGTGAGACCTGAATAGAATACTGCAGGATATTCCCCACTCACCGGGGTCCGTGAGACCCTGAATAAATACTGCAGGATATTCCCCCACTCACCGGGGTCCGTGAGACCCTGAATAAATACTGCAGGATATTCCCCACTCACCGGGGTCCGTGAGACCCTGAATAAATACTGCAGGATATTCCCCACTCACCGGGGTCCGTGAGAGACCCTGAATAAATACTGCAGGATATTCCCCACTCACCGGGGTCTGTGAGAGACCCTGAATAAATACTGCAGGATATTCCCCACTCACCGGGGGTCCGTGAGACCCTGAATAAATACTGCAGGATATTCCCCACTCACCGGGTCTGTGAGAGACCCTGAATAAATACTGCAGGATATTCCCCACTCACCGGGGTCTGTGAGAGACCCTGAATAAATACTGCAGGATATTCCCCACTCACCGGGGTCCGTGAGACCCTGAGTAATTACTGCAGGATATTCCCCACTCACCGGGGTCTGTGAGACCCTGAATTAATACTGCAGGATATTCCCCACTCACCGGGTCTGTGAGACCCTGAATTAATACCGCAGGCCTCCTCCTGTTCCTGTGTAACATCCTCGAGAGGGGCTGAATGGCCTCCTCCTGATCCTATGTCTCACGAGGATGAAATTCCGTGGCCAATTCCTGAACCGCCCTGAGCTGGGAAGGCCAAACCTTCCGGAACTTTCCTGCCGTCTGGCCTCCCTGACGCCTCCTCTTTGCTCAGGCCCCTGATGCCTCGCTCCTGAAAAATTTGGACTTCAAATCCCCATGTCCTTCCATTTCAAACCCTCGATGGCGTTGCCTACTTCCTCATCTCTGCTCCCTCAACTCTGCCCTCGTGCTACCAGTGATGACCAGAGTAAGGAAGTCTTACTACAATTGGGACAGGGCTTTGGAGAGACCTCACCTGGAGCACTGTGTACAGTTTTGGTCTCTCCTTATCTAAGGAAGGATAGACTTGCCTTAGAGGCAGTGCAATGAAGGTTCACTGGATTGATTCCTGGGATGAGAGGGTTGTCCTGTGAGGAGAGGTTGAGTAGAATGGGCCAATACTCTCTGGAGTTTGGAAGAATGAGAGGCGATCTCATTGAAACAGATAAGATTCTGAGGGGGTTTGACAGGGTAGATGCTGAGAGGCTGTTTCCCCCTGGCTGGAGAGTCTGGAACCAGGGGGCATAGTCTCAGGATAAGGGGTCGGCCATCCTAGACTGAGATGAGGAGGAATTTCTTCACTCGGAGGGTGGTGAATCTTTGGAGTTCTCTCCCCCTGTGGATGCTCAGACGTTGAGTATATTCAAGGCTGAGATGGATGGATTATTGGGGAATCGAGGGATCGGGCGGGAAAGTGGACCTGAGGTTGAAGGTCGGCCATGATCCGATTGAACGGGGGAGCAGGCTCGAGGGGGCCGAATGGCCCACTCCTGCTCCCATTTCGTCAAAGGGCCCACTGAGCCATACTGAGCCCCACACGCAGAACAGGAAAGGCCCAGGCTCCACCCCGGGCCTGTGCTGAGTGGATTCATCTCACCCGGTGCGTCTGGGCAGCTTTCGGCGGGGGGGGGCTACAATTAGCCTCCCGCCTCCCGCCTCCCCCCCCGCCACTTGCTGGAGAGAAGTGGGGGGGAAATTGCCCTGGGTTCCTACTCCTGATTACTATCACGCTCTTTTTTGCTTGGGAGTGCAGGACCTGTGGCTCGGTTGCGATGCCTACTGCGGTCAAATAGCCGGCCGACACGCGTGGGCAGCAACATCGGAGCAGGAGGGTGGGGGGGCCATTCAGCCCCTCGAGGCCCGCTCCTCCATTCAATCGGAGGGCAAGGAGGGAATCTCTTTCAAAAGATTTGGATGTGTGTGTGTTTCGTCTGTCTGTCTATATATATAAAAAGACATCAATTGTGCAATACTAATGGATGGCCACCAGCTCCGAGCGGCGCTGTAGGGGGAGACGGGGCGCAGGAGCCCAAAGGTCCCCTCTTGCCGCCTCCCGCACCCTCCTCGTCACCCCGCCCCGCACGCCCGCCCCTCCTTTGCCCCGCAGCCGCCATCTTTGTGCGGGTCAACGTCGAATTAAAAAAAAACCCCAAAAAAACACAAAACGCGACCGGATTAAAAGCCCGGCCGCGGCCCGAATGAAAGGCCGAACCCGTCCCCTTCCCGCTGCGGGGTCCAACTGAGGAAAGCGGGGGCGGAAGGGGGAGAAAAGGAAGGATTTGTGGGGTCGACGTGCCCCGCACAAAGATGGCGGCTGCCTCCCTTTTAAATAAAGCACATTGAGGATTAATTAAATTTTTAAAATCTTTTTTCAAAGGGAAGGTTTTGTCACCAAACTCCCACAGACTGTTGGACGGTTTTGGGGAGAGGGCAGGGGCTGGTGTCCAAAATTAAAATTAAGGGGTGGGGTTTGGCCATTTTTTTCAATCTTCTTTATTGTTCCCAGTGGTGAAGGACAAGCATCATTGTGAGAGGAGCAGTAAGTGGGAATTGGGGGTTATTGACCCCCTCAAAGTCATGGAGGGTGGAGGGAGGAGGGGAGGGGGTCTCCTCTCTCTTTCTCTTGCACCCAACCCATTGCATTCAATCATTTGTTGCATTGCAAAGCCTCACTCCTTTTTTTTTGTCCATCCCTCCTCGCTAATCCTCTTTCCCCTTTCGATAGGTGTCCATTGTGCTGACTGGAAGAGCCACCCCCACCCTGCCCAAACCCGATCCTCTGACAAGAACCATGGACCCCTTCAGGGCGCAGCAGCTGGCGGCGGAGCTGGAGGTGGAGATGATGGCGGACATGTACAACAGGTCAGTGCGTCCTTTGGGTGGTTCATTGCCCCCCCCTTCGACTCTTGGCGGGGGATGGTTTGGTATGGGGGGTTGACCTTCTTTCAGGGAGGGGCGGGTGTTGTGCGTGGTTCATTGCCCCCCTTCGACTCTTGGCGGGGGATGGTTTGGTGAGGGGGGTTGACCTTCTTTCAGGGAGGGGCGGGTGTTGTGCGTGGTTCATTGCCCCCTTCGACTCTTGGCGGGGGATGGTTTGGTGAGGGGGGTTGACCTTCTTTCAGGGAGGGGCGGGTGTTGTGCGTGGTTCATTGCCCCCCCCTTCGACTCTTGGCGGGGGATGGTTGGTGAGAACATAAGAAATAGGAGCAGGAGGAGGCCAATCGGCCCCTCGAGCCTGCTCCGCCGTTCAATAAGATCATGGCTGATCTGATCCTAACCTCAAATCTAAATTCACGTCCAATTTCCTGCCCGCTCCCCGTAACCCCTAATTCCCTTTACTTCTTGGAAACTGTCTATTTCTGTTTTAAATTTATTTAATGATGTAGCTTCCTGGGGCAGCAAATTCACAGACCTCCCACCCTCCGAGTGAAGAAGTTTCTCCTCATCTCAGTTTTGAAAGAGCAGCCCCTTATTCTAAGATTACGCCCCTAGTTCTAGTTTCACCCATCCTTGGAACATCCTTACCGCATCCACCCGATCAAGCCCCTTCACGATCTTATATGTTTCAATAAGATCGCCTCTCATTCTTCTGAACTCCAATGAGTAGAGTCCCAATCTACTCAACCTCTCCTCATATGTCCACCCCCTCATCCCCGGGATTAACCGAGTGAACCTTCTTTGTACTGCCTCGAGAGCAAGTATGTCTTTTCTTAAGTATGGAGACCAAAACTGTATGCAGTATTCCAGGTGCGGTCTCACCAATACCTTATATAACTGCAGCAATACCTCCCTGTTTTTATATTCTATCCCCCTAGCGATAAAAGCCAACATTGCGTTGGGTTTCTTGATCACCTGCTTACTAACCTTTTGATTTTCTTGCACTAGGACCCCCAGATCCCTTTGCACTGCAGTACTTTCCAGTTTCTCGCCATTAAGATAATAACTTGCTCTCCGATTTTTCCTGCCAAAGTGCATAAGCTCACGTGAGGGGGTTGTGGGTGGTACAATGCTCCTTTGACTCTTGGTGAGGGGGTTTGGTGCGTCCTTTGGTCCCCGGGGCCAATTTCGATGGAACCCTGACCCTAACCAGCCTCTTCCCACTCTAATGGGAGCAACTCTTCAAATTACATAGAATGTACAGCACAGAAACAGGCCATTCGGCCCAACGGGTCTATCCCGGTGTTTATGCTCCACACGAGCCTCCTCCCTCCCGACTCCATCTCACCCTCTCACCATCTCCTTCTATCCCTTTCTCCCTCATGTGTTTATCGAGCTTCCCCTTAAATCCATCTCCACTATTCCCCTCGACTACTCCTTGTGGGAGCGAGTTCCACATTCCCACCGCTCTCTGGTGAAGAAGTTTCTCCTGAATTCCCGATTGGATTTCTCTCCGGCCCCTTTCACCGCCTCGGGACGTCCCAAAGCTTCACGGCCAATGAAGGACTTTTTTTGAAGTGTGCTCACTGTTGTAATGTGGGAAACGCAGCAGCCGATTTGCGCACAGCAAGATCCCACAAACAGCAATGTGATAAATGACCCAGATCGTCTGTTTTTTTTTAGTGATGTCGGTCGAGGGATAAATATCGGGGCCCAGGACCCCGGGGAGAACTCCCCCCACTGCTCTTCTTCCAATAGTGGGCCGTGGGATCTTTTACACCCACCCGAGAGGGGCAGACGTGGCCTCGGTTTAACGTCTCGTCCCGAAAGACGGCACCTCCGACAGTGCGGCGCTCCCTCAGTACCGACCCTCCGACGGTGCGGCGCTCCCTCGGTACCGACCCTCCGACGGTGCGGCGCTCCCTCGGTACCGACCCTCCGACGGTGCGGCGCTCCCTCGGTACCGACCCTCCGACGGTGCGGCGCTCCCTCGGTACCGACCCTCCGACGGTGCGGCGCTCCCTCGGTACCGACCCTCCGACGGCGCGGCGCTCCCTCGGTACCGACCCTCCGACGGCGCGGCGCTCCCTCGGCACCGACCCTCCGACGGCGCGGCGCTCCCTCGGCACCGACCCTCCGACGGCGCGGCGCTCCCTCGGCACCGACCCTCCGACGGCGCGGCGCTCCCTCGGCACCGACCCTCCGACAGCGCGGCGCTCCCTCGGCACCGACCCTCCGACAGCGCGGCGCTCCCTCGGCACCGACCCTCCGACAGCGCGGCGCTCCCTCGGCACCGACCCTCCGACAGCGCGGCGCTCCCTCGGCACCGACCCTCCGACAGCGCGGCGCTCCCTCGGCACCGACCCTCCGACAGCGCGGCGCTCCCTCGGCACCGACCCTCCGACAGCGCGGCGCTCCCTCGGCACCGACCCTCCGACAGCGCGGCGCTCCCTCGGCACCGACCCCATACCCCCTCCATCACCGAGACCGCCCACCTCCACCTCCGTAACATCGCCCGTCTCCGTCCCTGCCTCAGCTCGTCCGTGCCTTTGTTACCTCCAGACTCGACTATTCCAACCCTCTCCTGGCCGGTCTCCCATCTCCCACCCTCCGTAACCATGAGCTCATCCAAAACTCCTGCTGCCCCCGTCTCCCAACTCGCACCGAGTCCCGTTCACCCCTCGCACCCCCTGCGCTCGCTGGACCCGCATTGGCTCCCAGTCCTGGAACACCTCGATTTTAAAACTCTTCCCATCGTTTTCAAATCCCTCCACGGCCCCCTCCCTCCCGATCTCTGTAACCTCCCAGATCTCTGCCCTCCTCCAATTCCGGCCTCTTGTCCATCCCCCTCGATTCCCATCGCTCCACCATTGGCGGCCGTGCCTTCAGCTGCCTGGGGCCCCGAGCTCTGGAATTCCCTCCCTAAACCTCTCCGCCTCTCTCTCTCCTCCTTTAAGACGCTCCTTAAAACCTCCCTCTTTGCCCGAGCTTTTGCTCTCCTGGCCGAATATCTCCTCATGGGGCCCGGTGGGGAATTTTACTCTGATTTACGCTCCTGTGAAGGGGCCTTGGGGGACGTTTCACTCCGTTAAAGGCGCTACATAAATGCAGGTTGTTTTTTCGAGACTATCTTCTGTGGATGCTCTCCTCGTCCCTGGACACCCCCAGTTTCACCGCATGCGCCCTATCGAACCTGTTCGTTATTCTAAAGCCCTCGATGGATCGCGATAACCCGGCTCTGGATGGCAGCCTCGAGTACACGGTCTGTCAAACACAGGAACAGGAGGAGGCCATTCATTCCCCCTCGAGCCTGTCACACACAGGAACAGGAGGAGGCCCATTCAGCCCCTTGATCCTGTTCCGCCATTCAATGAGATCAGGGCTGGTCTCTCTCCTCCCGTCTTGGCTCCATCTCCCTCAATACCCTTACCCAACAAAAGTCTATCGATCTCCGATGTAAACAGGGGGTCCCTGACGAAAAGACGGACTTGCTCTCGAGGGGGCAGTACAGAGAAGGTTCACTCGGTCAATCCCGGGGATGAGGGGGCGGACATATGAGGAGAGGTTGAGGAGATTGGGACTCTACTCATTGGAGTTCAGAAGAATGAGAGGCGATCTTATTGAGACGTATAAGATTGTGAAGGGGCTTGATCGGGTGGATGCGGTAAGGATGTTCCCAAGGATGGGTGAAACTAGAACTAGGGGCGTAATCTTAGAATAAGGGGCTGGTCTTTCAAAACTGAGATGAGGAGAAACTTCTTCACTCGGAGGGTAGTAGGTCTGTGGAATTTGCTGCCCCAGGAAGCTGTAGAAGATCCATCATTAAATAGACAGTTTCCGAGAAGTAAAGGGAATTAGGGGTTACGGGGAGCGGGCAGGAAATTGGACATGAATTTAGATTTGCGGTTAGGATCAGATCAGCCATGATCTTATTGAATGGCGGAGCAGGCTCGAGGGGCCGATTGGCCTACTCCTGCTCCTATTTCTTGTGTTACCCAACAAAAGTCTATCGATCTCCGCTGTGAAATGATTAATTGAGCTAACGTCGTCTGCTTTTAGCGGGAGGGAGTCCCGCACTCCTCCCACCTTTGTGTGAAGAAATGTCTCCTCACTCCTCTCCTGAACGGCCCCCGGGCTCTGATTTTGAGGTTCTGTCCCCTTGTAATGGACTTCCCCCCGACCAGCGGAGAAAGTCTCTCTCCGTCTACCCCATCGATCCCTTTCAAAATTCCCAAAACCCTCAATCAAATCACCCTCCTCAACCTTCGATATTCCAGGGAATACAAGCCTGGTTTGTGGAATCTCTCCTCATAATCCAACATTTGGAGCCGAGGCCGGTATCTCCCTCGAAGGTGAGGTGCCCAGAACTGGACACAGTACTCCAGATGTGGTCTAACCAGGGCTTTGTGTGACTGTAGCAAAACTTCCTCTGGTTATAACAGCTGGAATAGAAAAACAGAATATTTTTTAAATGGTGAGAAACTGGTGCTCAGAGGGATTTGGGTGTCCTCGTACAAGAAACACAGAAAGCTAACGTGCAGGGACAGCAAGCAATCAGGAAGGCAAATGGTACGTTGGCCTTTATTGCAAGGGGGTTGGAGTACAAGAGTAAGGAAGTCTCACTACAATTGTACAGGGCTTTGGAGAGACCTCACCTGGAGCACTGTGTACAGTTTTGGTCTCCTTATCTAAGGAAGGATAGACTTGCCTTGGAGGCAGTGCAACGAAGGTTCACTCGATCGATTCCTGGGATGAGAGGGTTGTCCTATGAGGAGAGATTGAGTAGAATGGGCCAATACTCTCTGGAGTTTGGAAGAATGAGAGGTGATCTCGTTGAAACAGATAAGATTCTGAGGGGGTTTGACAGGGTAGATGCTGAGAGGCTGTTTCCCCCTGGCTGGAGAGTCTAGAACCAGGGGGCATAGTCTCAGGATAAGGGGTCGGCCATCCTAGACTGAGATGAGGAGAAATTTCTTCACTCGGAGGGTGGTGAATGTTTGGAATTCTCTCCCCCAGAGGGCTGTGGATGCTCAGACGTTGAGAATATTCAAGGCTGAGATGGATGGATTTTTGGGGAATCGAGGGATCGGGCGGGAAAGTGGAGTTGAGGTCGAAGATCGGCCATGATCTGATTCAATGGCGGAGCAGGCTCGAGGGGCCGAATGGCCGACTCCTGCTCCTATTTCTCATTCCATTAGCCTTTTTGATTACTCTTGCTTTGAAGTGATCTGTGGACATGGTCCCCTAAATCTCTTTGGACCTCCGCTGTTCCCACGAGGGAATGTATGAACTTTTTGCAGACTCTCTGCGTCCTCCTCACTGCTTACTCTCCCACCGAGCTTTGTATCGTCAGCAAACCTGGATACATTACACTCGGTCCCTTCATCCGAGTCATTAATATCGATTGTAAATAGCTGAGGCCCGAGCACTGATCCCTGCGGTACCCCACTAGTTACAGCCCGCCAACCCGAGAATGACCCGTTTATCCCTACTCTCTGTTTTCTGTCCGTTAACCAATCCTCCATCCATGCTGATATATTACCCCCAATCCCATGAGCCCTTATCTTGTGTAACAACCTTTTTAATGTGGCACCTTATCGAATGCCTTTTGAAACTCCAAATATACTACATCTACTGGTCCCCCCTTACCGACCCTCCTGGTGACAGCCGCGAAATACAGAAGGAATATGGAAAGTTGGGTGGGAATGGTTCACTGGCAGCCGGTCATTCCCCCTCGACGGTGGGTCCTTGGCGAGTAGTCGGTTGCTCGAGAGAAGGATCGAGGGCGCTGACCTCTCACCCAGCCTCCAGACAGTGGGGCGATTACTTGGGGTTTTGACGGGGGAGGGGGAAAGAAAAAAACTCTGCTTTCAACTCCCGTTTCTTTGCCGTTCTCTTCCCCGGATCTCAGGATGACTCACGCCTGCCACCGCAAGTGCGTGCCGCCGCAGTACAAGGAGGCGGAGCTCTCCAAGGGTGAGTCGGTGTGCCTCGACCGCTGTGTGGCCAAGTACCTGGACATCCACGAGCGCATGGGCAAGAAGCTGACCGAGCTGTCCCTGCAGGACGAGGAACTGTTGAAGAGGATGCAGCAAGGGGCCATGACTCAGTGAGGTCGGCGCGCGGCGGGAGAGGGAGCCGCGGGGCGGGGCGGGCGGGCGGGCGGGCGCTCGTCGGCCCCGGCCGACCGGGAGGGAGAGGGGGAGTGCCCTTGTCGTTCCCCGCCCCCACCCCTTCGGGAGGAGATGTGCCCGCGGAGGCAGGCCGCGTATCCCATCGGCCGCGTGTTGCCCGCTCAATAAATGTCGTCTTTCTGATCATTCCGTCTCTTCGTTGCTTCGATCGAGAGGTGGGGGGGGGCGGGGGAGGGGCGGGAAACACCATAAAACGGCCAGGCAGGGGAGAGGGCGTCAGGACTGATGGTTCAGCCCATCGATTTCCCCCCCCTCCAGTCCCCGAACTCCCCCATCGATTCCCCCTCCCTCTCGTCCCCTAACTCCCCCATCGATTCCCCCTCCCTCCAGTCCCCTAACTCCCCCATCGATTCCCCCTCCCTCTAGTCCCCTAACTCCCCCATCGATTTCCCCTCCCTCCAGTCCCCTAACTCCCCCATCGATTCCCCCTACCTCCAGTCCCCTAACTCCCCCATCGATTCCCCCTCCCTCGAGTCCCCTAACTCTCCCATCGATTCCCCCTCCCTCCAGTCCCCTAACTCCCCCATCGATTCCCCCTCCCTCCAGTCCCCTAACTCTCCCATCGATTCCCCCTCCCTCTAGTCCCCTCACTCCCCCATCGATTCCCCCTCCCTCCAGTCCCCTCACTCCCCCATCGATTCCCCTCCCTCCAGTCCCTAACTCCCCATCGATTCCCCCTCCTCCAGTCCCCTAACTCCCCCATCGATTCCCCCTCCCTCTCGTGCCCTAACTCCCCCATCGATTCCCCCTCCCTCTAGTCCCCTAACTCCCCCATCGATTCCCCCTCCTCTCGTCCCTAACTCCCCCATCGATTCCCCCTCCCTCCAGTCCCCTAACTCCCCCATCGATTCCCCCTCCCTCCAGTCCCCTAACTCCCCATCGATTCCCCCTCCCTCTAGTCCCCTAACTCTCCCATCGATTCCCCCTCCCTCTAGTCCCCTAACTCTCCCATCGATTCCCCTCCCTCTAGTCCCCTAACTCCCCATCGATTCCCCTCTCTCTAGTCCCCTAACTCCCCCATCGATTCCCCCCTCCTCTAGTCCCTCACTCCCCATCGATTCCCCCTCCCTCCAGTCCCCTAACTCTCCCATCGATTCCCCCTCCCTCCAGTCCCCTAACTCCCCCATCGATTCCCCCTCCCTCCAGTCCCCTAACTCCCCCATCGATTCCCCCTCCCTCTAGTCCCCTCACTCCCCCATCGATTCCCCCTCCCTCCAGTCCCCTAATTCTCCCATCGATTCCCCCTCCCTCCAGTCCCCTAACTCCCCCATCGATTCCCCCTCCCTCTAGTCCCCTAACTCCCCATCGATTCCCCCTCCCTCTAGTCCCCTAACTCTCCCATCGATTCCCCCTCCCTCTAGTCCCCTAACTCCCCCATCGATTTCCCCTCCCTCCAGTCCCCTAACTCTCCCATCGATTCCCCCTCCCTCTAGTCCCCTAACTCGCCCATCGATTCCCCTCCCTCTAGTCCCCTAACTCTCCCATCGATTCCCCCTCCCTCTAGTCCCCTAACTCTCCCATCGATTCCCCCTCCCTCCAGTCCCCTAACTCCCCCATCGATTCCCCCTCCCTCCAGTCCCCTAACTCTCCCATCGATTCCCCCTCCCTCTAGTCCCCTAACTCTCCCATCGACTCCCCCTCTCTCTGGACACCCAACTCTCCTATAGGGGTTTGGTCCATTGGGATTGTGTAAAATGGGAAGGGGTTTGGTCCAT
Source organism: Heptranchias perlo (assembly GCF_035084215.1). NCBI lineage: Eukaryota > Metazoa > Chordata > Chondrichthyes > Hexanchiformes > Hexanchidae > Heptranchias > Heptranchias perlo. The sequence continues at coordinate 54,049 of NW_027139393.1, forward strand.
TGGGATTGTGTCCAGTGGGAGTGAATGGGAAGGGGTTTGATCCATTGGGATTGTGTAGAGTGGGAGTGAATGGGAAGGGGTTCGGTCCATTGGGATTGTGTACAGTGGGAGTGAATGGGAAGGGGTTGGTCCATTGGGATTGTGTACAGTGGGAGTGAACGGGAAGGGATTTTGTCCATTGGCATTGTGTACAATGGGAGTGAATGGGAAGGGGTTTGGTCCATTGGGATTGTGCACAGTGGAGTGAACGGGAAGGGGTTCGGTCCATTGGGATTTGTACAGTGGGAGTGAATGGGAAGGGGTTTGGTCCATTGGGATTGTGCACAGTGGGAGTGAAAGGGAAGGGGTTTGGTCCATTGGGATTGTGCACAGTGGGAGTGAACGGGAAGGGGTTTGGTCCATTGGATTGTGCACAGTGGGAGTGAACGGGAAGGGGTTCGGTCCATTGGGATTTGTACAGTGGGAGTGAATGGGAAGGGGTTTGGTCCATTGGATTGTGCACAGTGGGAGTGAAAGGGAAGGGGTTTGGTCCATTGGGATTGTGCACAGTGGGAGTGAACGGGAAGGGGTTTGGTCCATTGGGATTGTGTACAGTGGGAGTGAAGGGGAAGGGGTTTGATCCATTGGGATTGTGTACAGTGGGAGTGAAAGGGAAGGGGTTTGGTCCATTGGGATTGTGCACAGTGGGAGTGAACGGGAAGGGGTTTGGTCATTGGGATTGTGTACAGTGGGAGTGAAGGGAAGGGGTTTGATCCATTGGGATTGTGTGCAGTGGGAGTGAATAGAATTTAAAGGTTTGAGAGACACTTGCAAGGTTATTTTTAAACCTCCAAACTCAGAGATCCCAGGGGGCAGGTACAGCACGGGTTAGATACAGTGTAGAGCTCCCTCTACATTACCCCGACAGTGTGTCCCCCACTTTATACCCAGTGTCGGCATCGAGCGCTCCCAGGGGGCAGGTACAGCACGGGTTAGATACAGTGCAGAGCTCCCTCTCCATTACCCTGACAGTATGTCCCCCACTTTATACCCAGTGCGACATTCTCAAACCCCCCTCCTAATTCCGAGAAATTGGATCTCGTTTGCAAAGACCCAAAATATCGACCGCAGGTTTAATTTCAATCGATTTTATTTGTTGACGAGTCTCTTGAAGTCTTGGCTTTTTTTGGGCCGGTTTTGAGAGCCTGAAACGAGATGCTCCTCAACTTGCAGGATGAAGAGCTGGAGGCATCTGGAGTTTCTGTCTCCGCTCCAAAACTCGCACAGAGGTAACGAGGGAAGTGAAACGTGGAAGGCGGGGGGGTGGGGATGGAAGGAACGAGTTGGAAGGGTCTCCAGCGAGCGTATCCGCGTCGCGCCTCGCGCCTGCCTCCTCGTCCCCCGCCGTCCCGCGGGCGTCTCCCGCCTTCCGGAACCCCGTAAGCAACGTTGCGCTCGCGCAGCGGAGGCAACGTTTGATCGGGTCTCGGCCGACAGGGGAAGGCTTCGGGCTGCGGCGCCCGCTTTCAGAGCTGTTGGCCGAACCTTCCTCGCTCAGCGACCATCAGCTTGTCTAAAATTCGCGCTTGCCGGGCCCGCATTGGCTCCCGGTCCCGGGAACCCCTCGGTTTTAAAATTCTCCAATCCCCCGCCTCCCTTCCGGTTCTCTGTCACCTCCGAGATCTCTGCCCTCCTCCGATTCCGCCCTCCTCCGATTCCGCCCTCCTCCGATTCCGCCCTCCTCCGATTCCGCCCTCCTCCGATTCCGCCCTCTTGTCCGTTCCTCCCCCCCCGATTCCCATCGCTCCACCATTGGCGGCCGTGCCTTCAGCTGCCCCGAGCTCTGGAATTCCCTCCCTAAACCTCTCCGCCTCTCTCTCCCTCCTGCCTCTCTCTCCCTCCTGCCTCTCTCTCCCTCCTCCCTCTCCCTCCTCCTTTTAAGACGCTCCTTAAAACCTCCCTCTTTGCCCGAGCTTTTGGTCGCCTGTCCGAATATCTCCTCATGGGGCCCGGTGGGGAATTCTGCTCGATGACCTCCTTGCGGACGTCTTTATGACGCTCGAGGGGCTATAGAAATGGACCGCGATCTTGCCCGCGCCATCAACCCCCTTCCCCCCCCAACTCCGACCCCTCGAGAGAAAAGAGCCCACCCTCCCCCCCCCGACCCAAACTGGTTCATCGTTTCCTGATGGTTCGAACCTCGAGTTTGGCCTCGTGGTCCTGGAGGGGAGGGAGGGAGAGGAAGGGGAGGCAGGGAGGCGGGTTGAGGGGAGGGGAGGGAGGAGAGGGGAGGCCGAA
>NW_027139393.1:56525-66525 GCF_035084215.1 Heptranchias perlo
TGGGGATGGGGGAATGGGGATGGGGAATGGAGGTCGGAGATGAGGGAATGGGGGAATTGGGGAGTGGACCTGTTGGATTGGGAGTGGGGGAATGGGGAATGGGGGCAAGGGGCAAAGAATGGGATATTGGCTGGAGTCAGAACTGGGAAATGGGGGGGTCAGGGGTTGGTGGATGGGGAATGGGCGACTGGAAGGGGGAGATTGGAGGAGAGGGAGGATGTTGTCCCAAACTCAGGTTGATTTTGATGGAAGCGAACTGTTCAATATCTGACCTCATTGCCTCGTTCTTACCCCAACAGCAACAGCCCCCGTATGACAAAGGGGCCTTCAGAATCCATATCAACTACCCCTCAGAATACCCCTTCAAACCACCCAAGCTCACCTTCAAGACACAAATCTACCATCCCAACATCGATGAGAAAGGGCAGGTTTGCCTCCCAATTATCAGCGCTGATAACTGGAAACCGCAACCAAAACTATTCAAGGTAAGTAGTCTCAGGACCACCGGGGAAAGATCGGACAAGGAGGGTCTCCATCAGGGACCCTTCTAATAGGGGGTCGCTCCATCAGGGACCCTTCTAATAGGGGGTCTGTCCATTAGAGGACCCTTCTAACAGGGGGTCTCTCCATCAGAGACCCTTCTAACAGGGGGTATCTCCATCAGAGACCCTTCTAACAGGGGGTCTGTCCATTAGAGACTCTTCTAATAGGGAGTCTCTCCATCAGGGACCCCTTCTAATAGGGGGTATCTCCATCAGGGACCCTTCTAATAGGGGGTATCTCCATCAGGGACCCTTCTAATAGGGGGTCTGTCCATCAGAGACCCTTCTAACAGGGGGTCTCTCCATCAGGGACCCTTCTAACAGGGGGTCGCTCCATCAGAGACCCTTCTAACAGGGGGTCTCTCCATCAGGGACCCTTCTAACAGGGGGTCTGTCCATCAGAGACCCTTCTAATAGAGGGTATCTCCATCAGGGACCCTTCTAATAGGGGGTCTGTCCATTAGAGACCCTTCTAACAGGGGGGTCTCTCCATCAGAGACCCTTCTAATAGGGGTTCTCTCCATCAGAGACAATTCTAACAGGGGGTATCTCCATCAGAGACCCTTCTAATAGGTCTCCATCAGAGACCCTTCTAACAGGGGGTCTGTCCATCAGAGACCCTTCTAACAGGGGGTATCTCCATCAGAGATCCTTCTAATAGGGGTCTCTCCATCAGAGACCCTTCTAATAGGGGGTCTCTCCATCAGAGACCCTTCTAACAGGGGGTATCTCCATCAGAGACCCTTCTAACAGGGGGTCTCTCCATCAGAGACCCTTCTAACAGGGGGTCTCTCCATCAGAGACCCTTCTAACAGGGGGTCTCTCCATCAGAGACCCTTCTAATAGGGAGTCTCTCCATCAGGGACCCTTCTAACAGGGGGTCTCTCCATCAGAGACCCTTCTAGTAGGGAGTCTCTCCATCAGGGACCCTTCTAACAGGGGGTCTGTCCATCAGAGACCCTTCTAACAGGGGGTCTCTCCATTAGAGACCCTTCTAACAGGGGGTCTGTCCATTAGAGACCCTTCTAACAGGGGGTCTCTCCATCAGGGACCCTTCTAATAGGGGGTCTCTCCATCAGGGACCCTTCTAATAGGGGGTCTCTCCATCAGAGACCCTTCTAACAGGGAGTCTGTCCATCAGAGACCCTTCTAACAGGGGGTCTCTCCATCAGAGACCCTTCTAACAGGGGGTCTCTCCATCAGAGACCCTTCTGAACAGGGGGTCTCTCCATCAGAGACCCTTCTAACAGGGGGTCTCTCCATCAGAGACCCTTCTAACAGGGGGTCTCTCCATCAGGGACCCTTCTAACAGGGATCTCTCCATCAGAGACCCTTCTAACAGGGGGTCTCTCCATCAAGATCCTTCTAATAGGGGGTATCTCCATCAGAGACCCTTCTAACAGGGGGTCTCTCCATCAGAGACCCTTCTAACAGGGGGTCTCTCCATTAGAGACCCTTCTAACAGGGGCTCTGTCCATTAGAGTCTCTTCTAACAGGGGGTCTCTCCATCAGGGACCCTTCTAACAAGGGGTCTCTCCATTAGAGACCCTTCTAACAGGGGGTCTGTCCATTAGAGACTCTTCTAACAGGGGGTCTCTCCATCAGGGACGCTTCTAATAGGGGGTCTCTCCATCAGGGACCCTTCTAATAGGGGTCTCTCCATCAGAGACCCTTCTAACAGGGAGTCTGTCCATCAGAGACCCTTCTAACAGGGGGTCTCTCCATCAGAGACCCTTCTAACAGGGGGTCTCTCCATCAGAGACCCTTCTAACAGGGGGTCTGTCCATCAGAGACCCTTCTAACAGGGGACTGTCCATCTTTATACCCAGTGTCAGCATCGAGCGCTCCCAGGGGCAGGTACAGCATGAGAGAGACAATCGGGGGCGCGACAAAGAGAGAGAGCGAGCGAGGGACAGAAGGAGGGAGAGACAGAAAGTGAGAGAGAGAGAGACAATGAGCGAAAGGGAATTAAGGATGGCGAGACACGGGGACAGGTCGCGCACGAGGCGGAGAGGCAGAGAGAGATCGAGGCGGAGGGAGAAAGAGAGAGGGAGAAACAGACACCGAGGGAAGGGAGATGTCCGTGGACTGCGGAGGGGGTGGGTGAGGGAGGGGGGTCCGAAATTCCCTCATCCCCTCGGGATATTTTCACCAGACTGCGTCTGGACCGATCCCAGATCCCTGCAGCATCTCGACGACCGCCCTGCCCCAACTCCACCTCTCCCCAAACCGGGCGGGCTCGTCTCAAATTGCCTGCTGACCCTCAGGCACCGAGGGGGGCAAAATAACTCCCACCCGCCCCGCCCCCGGTTTTGGGGCAGGAACGCCAGCTGGCGCGCGCGAGGACCTGGTCGGGTGAGGTTGGGGCAGGATACAAAATTCGCCCGGCTGCTTTGGGTTTTCTGTCGTTTCGTTTGCCGTGCCCGGTTAATTTTTTGTCCGTTCTCTACCCCCCGCCCCCCGACCGCCCGCCCGCCCATCCACCCCTTCTTCCCTCCCCCTCCCCTCCCCTCCCCCCCCCCCCGCTTTTTTCCCCGTGGCAGTCATCGAGTCGCTGGTGAACTTGATTAACGACCCCGAGCCCGAGCACCCTCTGCGAACCGAGCTGGCGGAGGAGTACAGCAAAGACCGCAAGAAGTTCTTCAGGAATGCCGAGGAGCACACCAGGAAAATATAGCGAGAAGCGGCCAGTGGACTGAAAGGCAAACGCTTCACGGAGCAGAGGGGGTGGCCGGACCCTCTGACCCTTGACCGCTGACTGCTCGAACCCTGACCCCCCTGTGCCACTCTGACACGCGGTTCATTATTAATCGCTCGCTCGCTCTCTCTTTCGCTCTCGCTGTCTCGCTCTCTCTCTCGCTCCCCCTCTCGCTCCCTCTCTCTCTCTCTGTCTCGCTCTCTCTCCATCTCTCTTGCTCTCTCTCCTAACCACCTCTCTCGCTCCCTCGCTCTCTATCTATCTCTCTCTCTCTCTATCTATCTCTCTCGCTCTCTCTCAATCTATCTCTCTCTATCTCTCTATCAATCTATCTCTCTCCCTCTCTCTCTATCTATCTCTCTCCCTCTCTCTATCTCTCTCGCTCTCTCTCTATCTCTCTCGCTCTCTCTCAATCTATCTCTCTCGCTCTCTCTCAATCTATCTCTCTCTATCTCTCTATCAATCTATCTCTCTCCCTCTCTCTCTATCTATCTCTCTCTCTCTCTCTATCTCTCTCGCTCTCTCTCAATCTATCTCTCTCTCTATATCCACCTCTCTCTCTCGCTCTCCCTCTCTCGCTCTCTATCTATCTCTCTCGCTCTCTCTCTCGTTCTCTCTCTATCTATCTCTCTCGCTCTCTCTATCTATCCCTCTCTCTCGCTCTCCAATTATCTCCCTCGCTCTCTCTCTATCCATCTCTCTCTCTCTCGCTCTCTCTCTATCTATCTCGCTCTCTCTCACTCTTGCTCTCTATCTATCTCTCTCGCTCTCTCTCTATCTATCTCTCTGGCTCTCTCTCTATCCACTTCTCTCTCTCGCTCTCTATCTATCTCTCTCGCTCTCTCTATCTATCTCTCATTCTCGCTCTCCCTCTATCTCTCTCTGTCTCTATCGCACTCTCTCGCTCTTTCTCTCTCTCGCGCTGTCTCTTCAGTGGGGGAGGGGTCTCTCGGTCACTGGGAGGGAAGGAGGGAGGGGGAAGGAGAGGGGGAGGGACGGAGAGAGCGGAGGGAAGGAGAGAGGGGGGAGGGAGGGAAGGAGAGAGCGGGGTGGGAAGGAAGGAGAGAGCAGAGGAAAGGAGAGAGGGGGGAGGGAAGGAGAGCGCGGGGACGGAGGGAGGGAAGGAGTGAGCAGGGAGGGAAGGAGAGAATGGAGGGAAGGAGAGAGTGGAGGGAAGGAGAGAGTGGAGGGAAGGAGAGAGTGGAGGGAAGGAGAGAGGGAGGGAGGGAAGGAAGGAGTGAGCAGGGAGGGAAGGAGAGAGTGAGAGGGAGGGAAGGAGAGAGCAGGGAGGGAGGGAGGGGAGGAGAGAGCAGGGAGGGAGGGAGGGGAGGAGAGAGCAGGGAGGGAGGAAGGAGAGAGCGAGGAGAGAGTGGAAGGAGAGAGCGGGGAGGGAGGGAAGGGAAGGAGAGAGCGAGGAGAGAGTGGGAAGGAGAGAGCGGGGAGGGAGGAGAGAAGGAGAGAGCGGGGAGGGAGGGAGAGAAGGAGAGAGCGGGGAGGGAGGGAGAGAAGGAGAGAGCGGGAAGGGAGGGAGAGAGAGAAGGAGAGAGTGGGAAGGGAGGGGTGAACGCTTTAGTGTTTCTCATTTATTCTGCGATAGAATTGCTGTTTTCTAACGAATACAAAAAAAGAGAATTAAGGACATCTGCAACGGGCCGACCTTGCTGATTAAAGTACAATTGATAACTTTATCCGTGCCTCCTTGATTGTGTCTCTCTCTCCTCTCCCAAATCAGGCTCAACCCCAACCTCCAGGCCCGGGGTGGCGTTGCCATGCCGATCTGGCTAGGCCTCGGGCCTACTCGGGGCCCGCCCGAATCCGGGCCTGTGTAAGTAGCGCGGAAGGGGGGTGGGGGGGGGCCATTCGGCCCATCGTGTCCCCCCCCGCCCCACCCCCGGCTCGAAGAACGACCCGGTGCCCATTCTCATCCCGGGTCCGTAGCCCCACAGCTTACAGCACTTTAGGTGCAGGTCCAGGTACTTTTCAAAAGAGTTGAGGGTCCCTGCCTCTACCACCGATTCGGGCAGCGAGTTCCACACACCCACCACCCTCTGGGTGAATAAAGTTTTTCCTCATGTCCCCTCTCATCCTTCCGCCAATCAGCTTAAATCTGTGTCCTCTAGTTCTTTTTTTTAATTCCTTCATGGGATGTGGGCGTCGCTGGGCGAGGCCGGCATTTATTGCCCATCCCTCACTGCCCCTTGAGAAGGTGGTGGTGAGCCGCCTTCTTGAACCGCTGCAGTCCGTGTGGTGAAGGTTCTCCCACAGTGCCGTTGGGAAGGGAGTTCCAGGATTTTGACCCAGCGACGATGAGGGAACGGCCGATATATTTCCAAGTCGCGATGGTGTGTGACTCGGAGGGGAACGTGCAGGTGGTGTTGTCCCCATGTGCCTGCTGCCCTTGTCCTTCTAGGTGGTAGAGGTCGCGGGTTTGGGAGGCGCTGTCGAAGAAGCCTTGGCGAGTTGCTGCAGTGCATCCTGTGGATGGTCCACACTGCAGCCATAGTGCGCGGTGGTGAAGGGAGTGAATGTTTAGGGTGGTGGATGGGGTGCCAATCAAGCGGGCTGCTTTGTCCTGGATGGTGTTGAGCTTCTTGAGTGTTGTTGGAGCTGCACTCATCCAGGCAAGTGGAGAGTATTCCATCACACTCCTGACTTGTGCCTTGTAGATGGTGGAAAGGCTTTGGGGAGTCAGGAGGTGAGTCACTCGCCGCAGAATACCCAGCCTCTGACCTGCTCTCGTATTTATGTGGCTTTGGAGTTCCATCATTACATCCCTGCTTTTGTATTCGATACCTCGGCTAACAACGGAGAGCGTTCCGTATGCCTTCTTCACAACCTTATCTACCTGCCCTGCCACCTTCAGGGACCTGTGCACATGGAGAACTCCCCCCTGCTCTTCTTCCGATGGGACGAGGGGACCGAATGTCACATTTCCAAGTTTGCAGACGACACAAAGCTGGGGTGGAATGTGAGCCGTGAGGAGGATGCAAAGAGGCTCCAGTGTGATTTAGACAAGTTGGGTGAGTGGGCAAGAACATGGCAGATGCAGTACAACGTGGGTAAATGTGAGGTTATCCACTTTGGTTGTAAAACCAGAAAGGCAGATTCTTATCTGAATGGTGATAGATTGGGAAAAGGGGAGGTGCAACGAGACCTGGGTAGAAAGGCAGATTCTTATCTGAATGGTGATAGATTGGGAAAAGGGGAGGTGCAACGAGACCTGGGTGTCCTTGTACACCAGTCGCTGAAAGCGAGCATTCAGGTGCAGCAAGCAGTTAGGAAGGCGAATGATATGTTGGCCTTCATTGCAAGAGGATTTGAGTACAGGAGCAGGGATGTCTTACTGCAGTTGTACGGGGCCTTGGTGAGACCACATCTGGAGTTTTGTGTGTAGTTTTGGTCTCCTTATCTGAGGAAGGATGTCCTTGCCATGGAGGGAGTGCAACGAAGGTTCACCAGACTGATCCCTGGGATGGCAGGACTGACGTATGAGGAGAGATTGGGTCGACTCGGCCTATATTCACTCGAGTTTCGAAGAATGAGAGGTGATCTCATGGAAACATATAAAATTCCAACAGGACTAGACAGACGAGATGCAGGGAGGATGTTCCCGATGGCTGGGGAGTCCAGAACCAGGGGTCACAGTCTCAGGATACGGGGAATGCCATTTCGAACCGAGATGAGGAGAAATTTCTTCACTCAGAGGGTGGTGAACCTGTGGAATTCTCTACCACAAGAGCTGGATAGATTTCTAGACACAAAAGACATCAAGGGGAATTGGGAGAGAGCAGGAATATGGTGTTGAGATGGAGGATCAGCCATGATCATATTGAATGGCGGAGCAGGCTCGAAGGGCCGAATGGCCTACACTCCTGCTCCTATTTTCTATGTTTCTATGCGACCGTGGGATCTCTCACCCCAACCTAAGAGGTTTAACATCACATCTGAAAGACGGCCCCTCCGACAGTGCGGCGCTCCCTCAGTACCGACCCTCCGACAGTGCGGCGCTCCCTCAGTACCGACCCTCCGACAGTGCGGCGCTCCCTCAGTACCGACCCTCCGACAGTGCGGCGCTCCCTCGGTACCGACCCTCCGACAGTGCGGCGCTCCCTCAGTACCGACCCTCCGACAGTACGGCTCTCCCTCAGTACTGACCCTCCGACAGTGCGACGCTCCCTCAGTACTGACCCTCCGACAGTGCGGCGCTCCCTCAGTACTGACCCTCCGACAGTGGGACCCTCCCTCAGTACTGACCCTCCGACAGTGCGGCGCTCCCTCAGTACTGACCCTCCGACAGTGGGACCCTCCCTCAGTACCGACCCTCCCACAGTGCGGCGCTCCCTCAGTACCGACCCTCCGACAGTGGGACCCTCCCTCAGTACTGACCCTCCGACAGTGCGGCGCTCCCTCAGTACTGACCCTCCGACAGTGCGGCGCTCCCTCAGTACTGACCCTCCGACAGTGCGGCCCTCCCTCAGTACTGACCCTCCAACAGTGCGACGCTCCCTCAGTACTGACCTCCGACAGTGCGGCCCTCCCTCAGTACTGACCCTCCGACAGTGCGACGCTCCCTCAGTACTGACCCTCCGACAGTGGGACCCTCCCTCAGTACTGACCCTCCGACAGTGCGACGCTCCCTCAGTACTGACCCTCCGACAGTGGGACCCTCCCTCAGTACTGACCCTCCGACAGTGCGGCGCTCCCTCAGTACTGACCCTCCGACAGTGGGACCCTCCCTCCGTACTGACCCTCCGACAGTGCGGCGCTCCCTCAGTAATGACCCTCCGACAGTGGGACCCTCCCTCAGTACTGACCCTCCGACAGTGCGGGGCTCCCTCAGTACCGACCCTCCGACAGTGCGGCGCTCCCTCAGTACCGACCCTCCGACAGTGCGGCGCTCCCTCAGTACCGACCCTCCGACAGTGCAGAGCTCCCTCAGTACCGACCCTCCGACAGTGCGGCGCTCCCTCAGTACTGACCCTCCGACAGTGCGGCGCTCCCTCAGTACCGACCCTCCGACAGTGCGGCGCTCCCTCAGTACCGACCCTCCGACAGTGCGGCGCTCCCTCAGTACTGACCCTCCGACAGTGCGGCGCTCCCTCAGTATTGACCCTCCGACAGTGCGGCGCTCCCTCAGTATTGACCCTCCGACAGTGCGGCGCTCCCTCAGTACTGACCCTCCGACAGTGGGGCGCTCCCTCAGTACCGACCATGTGAGTGTGAGTCTGAGTGTGTGTATGTGTGTATGAGAGTGTCAGTCTATGTATGTGAGTATGTGTATATGAGTGTGTGTGAGTGTGTGTGTACATGTGCCTGTGAGAGTGTGTATGTGTGTGAGTAAATATCTGTGTGTATGTGTGTGTGTGTTTGTATATGAGTGTGTGTGAGAGTGTGTACGTGTGTATATGAGTGTGTATGTGAGTGTGTCTGTGTGTATATAAGGGTGTTTGTGTGTGCGAGAGTGAGTACGTGTATATATGAGTGTGTGTGTGTGTGTGTCTGTGTGTATATAAGGGTGTTTGTGTGTGCGAGAGTGTGTACGTGTATATATGAGTGTGTGTGTGTGCGTGTCTGTGTGTATATAAGGGTGTTTGTGTGTGCGAGAGTGTGTACGTGTATATATGAGTGTGTGTGTGTGTGAGAGTGTGTACGTGTGTATATGTGTGTGTGTGTGTGAGAGTGTGTACGTGTGTATATGAGTGTGTGTGTGTGTGAGAGTGTGTACGTGTATATATGAGTGTGTGTGTGTGTGTCTGTGTGTATATAAGGGTGTTTGTGTGTGTGAGAGTGTGTACGTGTGTATATGAGTGTGTGTGTGTGTGTGAGAGTGTGTACGTGTGTATATGAGTGTGTGTGTGTGAGAGTGTGTACGTGTATATATGAGTGTGTGTGTGTGTGTGTCTGTGTGTATATAAGGGTGTGTGTGTGTGTGAGAGTGTGTACGTGTGTATATGAGTGTGTGTGTGTGTGAGAGTGTGTACGTGTATATATGAGTGTGTATGTGTGTGAGAGTGTGTACATGTGTATATGAGTGTGTATGTGTGAGTGTGTGCGAGTGTATGAGTGTATACGAGTGTGTGTTTACGTGAGCGTGTGTGAGTGTGTCTTTGTGAGTGTGCATGAGTGTGTGTGTGTATGAGTGTGAGCGTGCCTGTGTGTATATGTGTTTGTGAGTGTTTGAGTGTGTGTACGAGTGTGCCTGTGTGTATATGTGTGTGTGAGTGTACGAGTGTGCCTGTGTGTATATGTGTGTGTGAGTGTACGAGTGTGTCTGTGTGTATATGTGTGTGTGAGTGTACGAGTGTGTCTGTGTGAGTGTGCCTGTGTGTATATGTGTGTGTGAGTGTACGAGTGTGTCTGTCCGAGTGTGTCTGTGTGTATATGTGTGTACGAGTGTGCCTGTGTATATATGAGTGTGTGAGTGTACGAGTGTGCCTGTGTGTATATGTGTGTGTGAGTGTTTGAGTGTGTGTCCGAGTGTGTCTGTGTGTATATGAGTGTGTGAGTGTTTGAGTGTGTGTCCGAGTGTGCCTGTGTGAGTGTGCCTGTGTGTATATGTGTGTGTGAGTGTACGAGTGTGTCTGTGTGAGTGTGTATGTGTGTATATGTGTGTGTGAGTGTTTGAGTGTGTGTCCGAGTGTGCCTGTGTGTATATGAGTGTGTGTCCGAGTGTGCCTGTGTGTATATGAGTGTGTGTCCGAGTGTGTCTGTGTGTATATGAGTGTGTGAGTGTGTGAGTGTGTGTCCGAGTGTGTCTGTG
>NW_027139393.1:76525-113707 GCF_035084215.1 Heptranchias perlo
ATCGGGGACTGTGGGGATCTCACAGTGAGACCTGTCCCCGTGTATAATGGGGTTCGAGCCCCTCGATCGGGGACTGTGGGGGTCTCACAGTGAGACCTGTCCCTGTGTATAATGGAGTTCGAGCCCCTCGATCGGGGACTGTGGGGGTCTCACAGTGAGACCTGTCCCTGTGTATAATGGAGTTCGAGCCCCTCGATCGGGGACTGTGGGGGTCTCACAGTGAGACCTGTCCCTGTGTATAATGGAGTTCGAGCCCCTCGATCGGGGACTGTGGGGGTCTCACAGCGAGACCTGTCCCTGTGTATAATGGAGTTCGAGCCCCTCGATCGGGGACTGTGGGGGTCTCACAGCGAGACCTGTCCCTGTGTATAATGGAGTTCGAGCCCCTCGATCGGGGACTGTGGGGGTCTCACAGCGAGACCTGTCCCTGTGTATAATGGAGTTCGAGCCCCTCGATCGGGGACCGTGGGGGTCTCACAGTGAGACCTGTCCCTGTGTATAATGGGGTTCGAGCCCCTCGATCGGGGACCGTGGGGGTCTCACAGCGAGACCTGTCCCTGTGTATAATGGAGTTCGAGCCCCTCGATCGGGGACCGTGGGGGTCTCACAGCGAGACCTGTCCCTGTGTATAATGGAGTTCGAGCCCCTCGATCGGGGACTGTGGGGGTCTCACAGGGAGACCTGTCCCTGTGTATAATGGAGTTCGAGCCCCTCGATCGGGGACTGTGGGGGTCTCACAGTGAGACCTGTCCCTGTGTATAATGGAGTTCGAGCCCCTCGATCGGGGACTGTGGGGGTCTCGCAGTGAGACCTGTCCCTGTGTATAATGGGGTTCGAGCCCCTCGATCGGGGACTGTGGGGGTCTCGCAGTGAGACCTGTCCCTGTGTATAATGGGGTTCGAGCCCCTCGATCGGGGACTGTGGGGGTCTCGCAGTGAGACCTGTCCCTGTGTATAATGGGGTTCGAGCCCCTCGATCGGGGACTGTGGGGGTCTCACAGTGAGACCTGTCCCCGTGTATAATGGAGTTCGAGCCCCTCGATCGGGGACTGTGGGGGGTCTCGCAGTGAGACCTGTCCCCGTGTATAATGGAGTTCGAGCTCCTCGATCGGGGACTGTGGGGGTCTCACAGTGAGACCTGTCCCTGCGTATAATGGAGTTCGAGCCCCTCGATCGGGGACTGTGGGGGTCTCACAGTGAGACCTGTCCCCGTGTATAATGGAGTTCGAGCCCCTCGATCGGGGACTGTGGGGGTCTCACAGTGAGACCTGTCCCTGTGTATAATGGGGTTCGAGCCCCTCGATCGGGGACTGTGGGGGTCTCACAGTGAGACCTGTCCCTGCGTATAATGGGGTTCGAGCCCCTCGATCGGGGACTGTGGGGGTCTCGCAGTGAGACCTGTCCCTGTGTATAATGGAGTTCGAGCCCCTCGATCGCGGACTGTGGGGGTCTCTCAGCGAGACCTGTCCCTGTGTATAACCGGGTTCGAGCCCCTCGATCGGGGACTGTGGGGGTCTCACAGTGAGACCTGTCCCCGTGTATAATGGAGTTTGAGCCCCTCGATCGGGGACTGTGGGGGTCTCACAGTGAGACCTGTCCCTGTGTATAATAGAGTTCGAGCCCATCGATCGGGGACTGTGGGGGTCTCACAGTGAGACCTGTCCCTGTGTATAATGGAGTTCGAGCCCCTCGATCGAGGACTGTGGGGGTCTCACAGCGAGACCTGTCCCTGTGTATAATGGGGTTCGAGCCCCTCGATCGGGGACTGTGGGGGTCTCGCAGTGAGACCTGTCCCTGCGTATAATGGGGTTCGAGCCCCTCGATCGGGGACTGTGGGGGTCTCCAAGTGAGACCTGTCCTTGTGTATAATGGGGTTCGAGCCCCTCGATCGGGGACTGTGGGGGTCTCACAGTGAGACCTGTCCCCGTGTATAATGGAGTTTGAGCCCCTCGATCGGGGACTGTGGGGGTCTCACACTGAGACCTGTCCCTGTGTATAATGGGGTTCGAGCCCCTCGATCGGGGACTGTGGGGGTCTCACAGTGAGACCTGTCCCCGTGTATAATGGAGTTCGAGCCCCTCGATCGGGGACTGTGGGGGTCTCGCAGTGAGACCTGTCCCTGCGTATAATGGGGTTCGAGCCCCTCGATCGGGGACTGTGGGGGTCTCACAGTGAGACCTGTCCCTGTGTATAATGGGGTTCGAGCTCCTCGATCGGGGACTGTGGGGGTCTCACAGCGAGACCTGTCCCTGTGTATAATGAAGTTCGAGCCCCTCGATCGGGGACTGTGGGGGTCTCGCAGTGAGACCTGTCCCTGCGTATAATGGGGTTCGAGCCCCTCGATCGGGGACCGTGGGGGTCTCGCAGTGAGACGTGTCCCTGCGTATAATGGAGTTCGAGCCCCTCGATCGGGGACCGTGGGGGTCTCACAGCGAGACCTGTCCCTGTGTATAATGGAGTTTGAGCCCCTCGATCGGGGACTGTGGGGGTCTCACAGTGAGACCTGTCCCTGTGTATAATCGGGTTCGAGCCCCTCAATCGGGGACTGTGGGGGTCTCACAGTGAGACCTGTCCCCGTGTATAATGGAGTTCGAGCCCCTCGATCGGGGACTGTGGGGGTCTCACAGTGAGACCTGTCCCTGTGTATAACGGGGTTCGAGCCCCTCGATCGGGGACTGTGGGGGTCTCACAGCGAGACCTGTCCCTGTGTATAATGGGGTTCGAGCCCCTCGATCGGGGACTGTGGGGGTCTCACACTGAGACCTGTCCCTGTGTATAATGGGGTTCGAGCCCCTCGATCGGGGACTGTGGGGGTCTCACAGTGAGACCTGTCCCTGTGTATAATGGGGTTCGAGCCCCTCGATCGGGGACTGTGGGGGTCTCGCAGTGAGACCTGTCCCTGCGTATAATGGGGTTCGAGCCCCTCGATCGGGGACTGTGGGGGTCTCCAAGTGAGACCTGTCCTTGTGTATAATGGTGTTCGAGCCCCTCGATCGGGGACTGTGGGGGTCTCACAGTGAGACCTGTCCCCGTGTATAATGGAGTTTGAGCCCCTCGATCGGGGACTGTGGGGGTCTCACAGCGAGACCTGTCCCTGTGTATAATGGAGTTCGAGCCCCTCGATCGGGAACTGTGGGGGTCTCACACTGAGACCTGTCCCTGTGTATAATGGGGTTCGAGCCCCTCGATCGGGGACTGTGGGGGTCTCACAGTGAGACCTGTCCCCGTGTATAATGGAGTTTGAGCCCCTCGATCGGGGACTGTGGGGGTCTCGCAGTGAGACCTGTCCCTGTGTATAATCGGGTTCGAGCCCCTCAATCGGGGACTGTGGGGGTCTCACAGTGAGACCTGTCCCCGTGTATAATGGAGTTCGAGCCCCTCGATCGGGGACTGTGGGGGTCTCACAGTGAGACCTGTCCCTGTGTATAATGGGGTTCGAGCCCCTCGATCGGGGACTGTTGGGTTCTCTCAGCGAGACCTGTCCCTGTGTATAACCGGGTTCGAGCCCCTCGATCGGGGACTGTGGGGGTCTCACAGTGAGACCTGTCCCCGTGTATAATGGAGTTTGAGCCCCTCGATCGGGGACTGTGGGGGTCTCACAGTGAGACCTGTCCCTCTGTATAATGGTGTTCGAGCCCCTCGATCGGGGATTGTGGGGGTCTCACAGTGAGACCTGTCTCTGTGTATAATGGGGTTCGAGCCCCTCGATCGGGGACTGTGGGGGTCTCACAGTGAGACCTGTCCCTGCGTATAATGGGGTTCAAGCCCCTCGATCGGGGACTGTGGGGGTCTCACAGTGAGACCTGTCCCTGCGTATAATGGGGTTCGAGCCCCTCGATCGGGGACTGTGGGGGTCTCACAGTGAGACCTGTCCCTGTGTATAATGGAGTTCGAGCCCCTCGATCGGGGACTGTGGGGGTCTCGCAGCGAGACCTCTCCCTGTGTATAATGGGGTTCGAGCCCCTCGATCGGGGACTGTGGGGGTCTCACAGTGAGACCTGTCCCCGTGTATAATGGAGTTCGAGCCCCTCGATCGGGGACTGTGGGGGTCTCACAGTGAGACCTGTCCCTGTGTATAATGGGGTTCGAGCCCCTCGATCGGGGACTGTGGGGTTCTCTCAGCGAGACCTGTCCCTGTGTATAACCGGGTTCGAGCCCCTCGATCGGGGACTGTGGGGGTCTCACAGTGAGACCTGTCCCCGTGTATAATGGAGTTTGAGCCCCTCGATCGGGGACTGTGGGGGTCTCACAGTGAGACCTGTCCCTCTGTATAATGGTGTTCGAGCCCCTCGATCGGGGACTGTGGGGATCTCACAGTGAGACCTGTCTCTGTGTATAATGGGGTTCGAGCCCCTCGATCGGGGACTGTGGGGGTCTCACAGTGAGACCTGTCCCTGCGTATAATGGGGTTCCAGCCCCTCGATCGGGGACTGTGGGGGTCTCACAGTGAGACCTGTCCCTGTGTATAATGGTGTTCGAGCCCCTCGATCGGGGACTGTGGGTGTCTCACAGCGAGACCTGTCCCTGTGTATAACGGGGTTTGAGCCCCTCGATCGGGGACTGTGGGGGTCTCGCAGTGAGACCTGTCCCTGTGTATAATGGAGTTCGAGCCCCTCGATCGGGGACTGTGGGGGTCTCACAGTGAGACCTGTCCCTGTGTATAATCGGGTTCGAGCCCCTCAATCGGGGACTGTGGGGGTCTCACAGTGAGACCTGTCCCCGTGTATAATGGAGTTCGAGCCCCTCGATCGGGGACTGTGGGGGTCTCACAGTGAGACCTGTCCCTGTGTATAATGGGGTTCGAGCCCCTCGATCGGGGACTGTGGGGTTCTCTCAGCGAGACCTGTCCCTGTGTATAACCGGGTTCGAGCCCCTCGATCGGGGACTGTGGGGGTCTCACAGTGAGACCTGTCCCTGTGTATAATGGAGTTTGAGCCCCTCGATCGGGGACTGTGGGGTTCTCACAGTGAGACCTGTCCCTCTGTATAATGGTGTTCGAGCCCCTCGATCGGGGACTGTGGGGGTCTCACAGTGAGACCTGTCTCTGTGTATAATGGGGTTCGAGCCCCTCGATCGGGGACTGTGGGGGTCTCACAGTGAGACCTGTCCCTGCGTATAATGGGGTTCCAGCCCCTCGATCGGGGACTGTGGGGGTCTCACAGTGAGACCTGTCCCTGTGTATAATGGAGTTCGAGCCCCTCGATCGGGGACTGTGGGGGTCTCACAGCGAGACCTGTCCCTGTGTATAATGGAGTTCGAGCCCCTCGATCGGGGACTGTGGGGGTCTCGCAGCGAGACCTGTCCCTGTGTATAATGGTGTTCGAGCCCCTCGATCGGGGACTGTGGGGGTCTCACAGTGAGACCTGTCTCTGTGTATAATGGGGTTCGAGCCCCTCGATCGGGGACTGTGGGGGTCTCACAGTGAGACCTGTCCCTGCGTATAATGGGGTTCCAGCCCCTCGATCGGGGACTGTGGGGGTCTCACAGTGAGACCTGTCCCTGCGTATAATGGGGTTCGAGCCCCTCGATCGGGGACTGTGGGGGTCTCACAGTGAGACCTGTCCCTGTGTATAATGGAGTTCGAGCCCCTCGATCGGGGACTGTGGGGGTCTCACAGTGAGACCTGTCCCTGCGTATAATGGGGTTCGAGCCCCTCGATCGGGGACTGTGGGGGTCTCACAGCGAGACCTGTCCCTGTGTATAATGGAGTTCGAGCCCCTCGATCGGGGACTGTGGGGGTCTCGCAGTGAGACCTGTCCCTGTGTATAATGGAGTTTGAGCCCCTCGATCGGGGACTGTGGGGGTCTCACAGCGAGACCTGTCCCTGTGTATAATGGAGTTCGAGCCCCTCGATCGGGGACTGTGGGGGTCTCACAGTGAGACCTGTCCCTGTGTATAATGGGGTTCGAGCCCCTCGATCGGGGACTGTGGGGGTCTCACAGTGAGACCTGTCCCTGTGTATAATGGAGGAAAACAGTGAGAGAGGTAAAAACAGAGAGGCAGAGAAACAGAGACATGAATTGAAATGGAGAGAGAGTGACTGAGACAGAGGGAGAGAGAGAGACAGAGAGAGAGGGACAGACAGAGAGAGAGGGAGAGAGAGAGAGAGAGACAGACAGAGAGAGACAGAGAGAGGGAGAGAGAGAGACCGACAGAGAGAGAGGGACAGCGAGACAGAGAGAGAGGGAGAGAGAGAGAGCCAGACTGACAGACAGAGACAGAGACAGAGAGACAGAGAGAGGGGGAGAGAGAGAGACACAGAGAGAGAGAGAGGGAGAGAGACAGAGACATGGAGAGAGGGAGAGACAGAGCGAGAGAGGGAGAGAGAGAGACAGACAGAGAGAGAGAGAGAGAGACAGAGAGAGGGGGAGAGAGAGAGAGACAGAGGGAGAGAGAGAGGCAGAGACAGAGGGAGAGAGAGAGACAGACAGACAGAGATAGAGGGAGAGAGACAGAGAGACATAGAGAGAGGGAGAGACAGAGCGAGAGAGGGAGAGAGAGACAGACAGACAGACAGACAGAGAGAGGGAGAGTGAGGCAGAGAGAGAGGGACAGCGAGACAGAGAGAGAGGGAGAGAGAGAGAGACAGACAGACAGAGAGAGGGAGAGTGAGACAGAGAGAGAGGGAGAGTGAGACAGAGAGAGAGGGAGAGAGAGACAGAGAGAGAGGGACAGACAGAGAGAGAGGGAGAGAGAGAGAGACAGACAGACAGAGAGAGGGAGAGTGAGACAGAGAGAGAGGGAGAGAGAGACAGACAGACAGACAGACAGAGAGAGGGAGAGTGAGACAGAGAGAGAGAGAGAGAGGCAGAGACAGAGAGAGGGAGAGTGAGACAGAGAGAGAGGGAGAGAGACATAGAGAGAGGGAGAGACAGAGCGAGGGAGAGAGGCAGAGACAGAGGGAGAGAGACAGACAGATAGACAGAGAGGGAGACAGACAGACAGAGAAAGAGGGAGAGAGACATAGAGAGAGGGAGAGACAGAGGGAGAGAGAGAGAGAGCGAGACAGTGGGGTTGGTTTGCAGACAGTAGGGGCATTGACTGTGAGCGAGCTCTGGGCCTGGGGCCTGGGCTGGGTTTGGAGCCTGGGGCCTGGTCTGGGTTTGGAGCCTGGGGCGTGGGCTGGATTTGGAGCCTTGGGCCTGGGCTGGGTTTGGAGCCTGGGACCTGGTCTGGGTTTGGAGCCTGGGGCCTGGTCTGGGTTTGGAGCCTGGGGCCTGGGCTGGGTTTGGAGCCTTGGGACCCGGGTTGGATTTGGAGCCTTGGGACCTGGGCTGGATTTGGAGCCTGGAGCCTTGGGACCTGGTCTGGATTTGGAGCCTTGGGCCTGGGCTGGGTTTGGAGCCTGGGACCTGGTCTGAGTTTGGAGCCTGGGACCTGGGTTGGATTTGGAGCCTTGGGACCTGGGCTGGATTTGGAGCCTGGAGCCTTGGGACCTGGGCTGGATTTGAAGCCTGGGACCTGGTCTGGGTTTGGAGCCTGGGACCTGGCCTGGGTTTGGAGCCTTGGGCCTGGGTTGGGTTTGTAGCCTTGGGCCTGCGCTGGGTTTGGAGCCTGGGGCCTGGGTTGGGTTTGGAGCCTGGGACCTGGGCTAGGTTTGGAGCCTGGGACCTGGTCTGGGTTTAGAGCCTGAGACTTGGGTTGGATTTGGAGCCTGGGACCTGGGTTGGATTTGGAGCCTTGGGAACTGGGTTGGATTTGGAGCCTTGGGCCTGGGCTGGGTTTGGAGCCTGGGACCTGGTCTGGGTTTGGAGCCTGAGGCCTGGGCTGGGTTTGGAGCCTGGGACCTGGGCTGGGTTTGGAGCCTGGGACCTGGGTTGGATTTGGAGCCTTGGGACCTGGGTTGGATTTGGAGCCTTGGGCCTGGGCTGGGTTTGGAGCCTGGGAGCTGTGTTGGATTTGGAGCCTTGGGACCTGGGTTGGATTTGGAGCCTTGGGCCTGGGCTGGGTTTGGAGCCTTGGGCCTGGGTAGGTTTGGAGCCTGGGACCTGGTCTGGGTTTAGAGCCTGAGACTTGGGTTGGATTTGGAGCCTTGGGACCTGGGTTGGATTTGGAGCCTTGGGCCTGGGCTGGGTTTGGAGCCTGGGACCTGGGCTGGGTTTGGAGCCTGGGACCTGGGTTGGATTTGGAGCCTTGGGCCTGGGCTGGGTTTGGAGCCTGGGAGCTGTGTTGGATTTGGAGCCTTGGGACCTGGGTTGGATTTGGAGCCTTGGGCCTGGGCTGGGTTTGGAGCCTGGGACCTGGTCTGGGTTTGGAGCCTGGGACCTGGGTTGGGTTTGGAGCCTGGGACCTGGGTTGGGTTTGGAGCCTGGGACCTGGGTTGGATTTGGAGCCTGGGACCTGGGTTGGGTTTGGAGCCTGGGACCTGGGTTGGATTTGGAGCCTGGGACCTGGGTTGGGTTTGGAGCCTGGGACCTGCGTTGGATTTGGAGCCTGGGACCTGGATTGGATTTGGAGCCTTGGGCTTGGGCTGGGCTTGGAGCCTGGGACCTGGTCTGGGCGCTCCGGGGCGGGTTGATGGGGGGCAACGGTGGCTTTCGTCTGGGTGGACAGAGTGGGTAGCTGACCATTTGCCAACTCTCTCTTGACCGCCTGACCCTGTTCTTTGCTTTCCACTCTTCCCTCCCTCTGCAGGCCGGGGCTGAGCCTGGGAGTTTCCTGCTGGCGGAGCCTTCACGGGTGGAGCGGGAGAACGTGACGGGGCTGGTGGCCGTCCACCGGAGGCCTCCCCGGCCCTGCGAGGTCTCTCCCCACCACCACTGCTCCAGGTACCCAGATCCCTGGCTGAGCTGCGGCTCCCCGAGGGGGGAGGAGGAGACGAGGGCCCTGGCCGATTCCCTGGCCGAGTTCGGCCTGAAGGCGTTCAGCACCGTCGCCAAGTTCAATCCGGGGGCCAACGTCCTGCTCTCCCCCATCAGCCTCGCCGCCGCCCTCACCCACCTCCTCCTCGGTAAGATCACCAACGGAGGTACCGGGGGAAGGAGGGGGAGGGGGTGGGGGGGCTTAACGGGCAGGAGGGAGGGGGGCGAGGGGGGTTAACGGGAGCGAGGGAAGAGGAGGGGCTAAAGGGCAGTGCACTCTCACTCTCCCTCCATCTCTCTCTGTTGCTCTCTTTGCCTCCCCCTCTCTGTCTCTCTCTCACTCTCTCTCTCTCACTCTCTCTCTCTCCCTCTCTCTCTCTCTCTCTGTCCCTCTCCCCCTCTCTGTCTCTTTCTCTCTCTCCCTCTCTCTCTCTCTCTCTCTCCCTCTCTCTCTCTCTCTCTGTCCCTCTCCCTCTTTCTCTCTCTCTCTCTGTCTCTTTCTCTCTCTCTCTCTCTCTCTCCCCCTCTCTGTCTCTTTCTCTCTCTCTCTCTTTCTCTCTCTCCCTCCCTCTCTCTCCCTCCCTCTCTCTCCCTCTCTGTCTCTTTCTCCCTCTCTCTGTCTCTTTCTCTGTCTCTCTCTCTTTTTCTCTCTCTCTCCCTCCCTCTCTCTCCCTCTCTGTCTCTTTCTCCCTTTCTCTCTCTCTCTCTCCCTCCCTCTCTCTCTCCCTCTCTCTCTCTCTCGCTCTCTCCGTCTCTCCACCTATTTGACAAGGTCAGTGGGTAGCACTGTCGGAGGGTCAGTACTGAGGGAGCGCCGCACTGTCGGAGGGTCGGTACTGAGGGAGAGCCGCACTGTCGGAGGGTCAGTACTGAGGGAGCGCCGCACTGTCGGAGGGTCAGTACTGAGGGAGCGCCGCACTGTCGGAGGGTCAGTACTGAGGGAGTGCCGCACTGTCGGAGGGTCAGTACTGAGGGAGCGCCGCACTGTCGGAGGGTCAGTACTGAGGGAGTGCCGCACTGTCGGAGGGTCAGTACTGAGGGAGCACCGCACTGTCGGAGGGTCGGTACTGAGGGAGCGCCGCACTGTCGGAGGGTCAGTACTGAGGGAGCGCCCCACTGTCGGAGGGTCGGTACTGAGGGAGCGCCGCACTGTCGGAGGGTCGGTACTGAGGGAGGGCCGCACTGTCGGAGGGTCAGTACTGAGGGAGCGCCGCACTGTCGGAGGGTCGGTACTGAGGGAGCGCCGCACTGTCGGAGGGTCGGTACTGAGGGAGCGCCGCACTGTCGGAGGGTCAGTACTGAGGGAGCGCCGCACTGTCGGAGGGTCAGCACTGAGGGAGCGCCGCACTGTCGGAGGGTCGGTACTGAGGGAGCGCCGCACTTTCGGAGGGTCAGTACCGAGGGAGCGCCGCACTGTCGGAGGGTCAGTACTGAGGGAGCGCCGCACTGTCGGAGGGTCGGTGCTGAGGGAGCGCCGCACTGTCGGAGGGTCAGTACTGAGGGAGCGCCGCACTGTCGGAGGGTCGGTACTGAGGGAGTGCCGCACTGTCGGAGGGTCGGTACTGAGGGAGTGCCCCACTGTCAGAGGGTCGGTACTGAGGGAGCGCCGCACTGTCGGAGGGTCGGTACTGAGGGAGCGCCGCACTGTCGGAGGGTCAGTACTGAGGGAGTGCCCCACTGTCAGAGGGTCGGTACTGAGGGAGCGCCGCACTGTCGGAGGGTCGGTACTGAGGGAGCGCCGCACTGTCGGAGGGTCGGTACTGAGGGAGGGCCGCACTGTCGGAGGGTCAGTACTGAGGGAGCGCCGCACTGTCGGAGGGTCAGTACTGAGGGAGCGCCGCACTGTCGGAGGGTCGGTACTGAGGGAGCGCCGCTCTGTCGGAGGGGCCGTCTTTCGGGGATGAGACGTTAAACCGAGGCCCCGTCTGCCCCTCTCGGGTGGATGTAAAAGATCCCACGGCCCACTATTGGAAGAAGAGCAGGGGGGAGTTCTCCCCGGGGTCCTGGGCCCCGATATTTATCCCTCGACCAACATCACGAGATGATCTGGGTCATTTATCACATCGCTGTTTGTGGGATCTTGCTGTGCGCAAATCGGCTGCCGCGTTTCCCACATTACAACAGTGAGCGCACTCCAAAAAAAAAAGTCCTTCATCGGCCGTGAAGCTTTGGGACGTCCCGAGGTGGTGAAAGGGGCTGGGTGTTGATGGGAGATCTCTCCTTCTTCGAGGTTGTCCTCCAAAAACCACCTCTTTGACTCTTGGGCTGTGTTTTTTCGGAACTCAGGTGCAAGAAACGAGTCGAAAAGGGACCTGGAAGACGCCCTGTTTTACAGAAACCTCTCCTGCGTCCACGAGACGTTCAAGCATCTCTTGAACGGGACAGAGTCCATGCTGTCCGCCTCCCAGCTGTTCTACAAGGAAGGTGAGCGTTCCCATCGCTTGGTTCAAACTTGGCCTTCAACTCGAGGGAGTGGACAACCCGTCCTCCAAATTCAAGCCGAGCCCGGGTGTCGTTCGAGAAGATCTCCCTTGGACCTTCTCTGCTCTGAGGAGAACAATTCCCAGTTTCTCCAATACTCTCCACGTAAGTGAGGTCCCTCATCCCAGGTACCCATCGAGCAAAACCACCCTCTCAGGCCTTGACCTCCGATCTCAAGTCTGCGGGGCCCAGAATTAAGAACATAAGAAAGAGGAGCAGGAGTCGGCCAATCGGCCCCTCGAGCCTGCTCCGCCATTCAATAAGATCGTGGCCGATCTGAAATTGGACCAGGACGCTCCGGCTGATTTTGGGAAGGGTTTCGAAGTATCTCCCTTGGCTTCTGCCGGCCTGGATCTAACATTTTGACTCTTCTCTCTCTCTCTCTCTCTCTCCCTCGTCCCCCCGGCACCCCCGCTCCCCACTCCTCGCCCTTCTCCTTCCAGGCTTGTGTCTCGAGAAATCGTTCCTCCAGAGATCGGAACGTTTCTACGGAAACCAGCCCCTCCCGCTGTCCGGGGACTCGAGCGCGAACGCGCGGACGGTCAACGATTGGGTGGCGGCCAACACGGAGGGCAGAATTACCAGCCTGGTCAAGGAGGTGCCTGAGGAGACCATTCTAATGCTGCTAAACGCCGTGTTCTTCAAAGGTGAGTGGGCTCCATCGCCATCGAAGAGGGAGTCTCTCTCCGTCAGGGACCCCTTTTACAGAGGGAGTCTCTCCGACAGGGACCCCTTTTACAGAGGGAGTCTCTCCATCAGGGACCCCTTTTACAGAGGGAGTCTCTCCGTCAGGGACCCCTTTTGAAGAGGGAGTCTCTCCGTCAGGGACCCCTTTTGAAGAGGGAGACTCTCCGTCAGGGACCCCTTTTACAGAGGGAGTCTCTCTCCGTCAGGGACCCCTTTTACAGAGGGAGTCTCTCTCCGTCAGGGACCCCTTTTACAGAGGGAGTCTCTCCGTCAGGGACCCCTTTTGAAGAGGGAGACTCTCCGTCAGGGGCCCCTTTTACAGAGGGAGTCTCTCTCCGTCAGGGACCCCTTTTACAGAGGGAGTCTCTCTCCGTCAGGGACCCCTTTTACAGAGGGAGTTTCTCCGTCAGGGACCCCTTTTACAGAGGGAGTCTCTCCGTCAGGGACCCCTTTTAAAGAGGGAGTCTCTCTCCGTCAGGGACCCCGTTTAAAGAGGGAGTCTCTCCGTCAGGGACCCCTTTTAAAGAGAGAGTCTCTCCGTCAGGGACCCCTTTTAAAGAGGGAGTCTCTCCGTCAGGGACCCCTTTTACAGAGGGAGTCTCTCCGTCAGGGACCCCTTTTAAAGAGGGAGTCTCTCCGTCAGGGACCCCTTTCAATGAGGGAGTCTTTCTGTTAGGGATCCCTTTTAAAGAGAGAGTCTCTCCGTCAGGGACCCCTTTTAAAGAGAGAGTCTCTCCGTCAGGGACCCCTTTTAAAGAGGGAGTCTCTCCGTCAGGGACCCCTTTTAAAGAGGGAGTCTCTCCGTCAGGGACCCCTTTCAATGAGGGAGTCTTTCTGTCAGGGACCCCTTTTACAGAGGGAGTCTCTCCGTCAGGGACCCCTTTTAAAGAGGGAGTCTCTCCGTCAGGGACCCCTTTTAAAGAGGGAGTCTCTTCATCAGGGACCCCTTTTAAAGAGGGAGTCTCTCCGTCAGGGACCCCTTTTAAAGAGGGAGTCTCTCCATCAGGGACCCCTTTTACAGAGGGAGTCTCTCCATCAGGGACCCCTTTTACAGAGGGAGCCTCTCTCTGTCAGGGACCCCTTTTGATGAGAGAGTCTCTCCGTCAGGGACCCCGTTTGAAGAGGGAGCCTCTCTCTGTCAGGCGTCCCCAGTTCACAGCCGTGTCCCGGAGACGACTCCTGGAGGCTGGGTGACCCCGGGCACAGAGGGCACGAAACACCGACTCGGCCCGAGGCTGAGCATTCGTCAAGCGATGGGAAATCTGACTCCCGTTTTCCCTCCCTCCGTCAGGCGCCTGGAAAACCAGGTTTGACAAGAAGGAAACGAAGATGGGGAATTTCTGGGTGACCCCACGCAAAAAGGTCAGAGTGCAAATGATGCAGAACAGCATCTACCCACTGGCGGCCATGTTCCACGAGGGATTAAATGTCAAGGTAAGGGTCGTTCCCACGGGGACGCACGGCAACGACAGGGATTCTGGCCCAGCCCCCTCCTCCCGCCATCGGAGGGTAGGCCCCCCCCCTTCCCCCTCCTCTCTCTGGGTCCCAGCGGTTGAAAGGTCGCTCTCTGACCCATTGCCCTCAAGCCCAGTCCCCCCCATCAGAGCTCTGCTCGGTACCCCCATCTGGAGAGACCGCGTCCGGCCCTGGGCACCGTCCCCTCGGGAAGGATGTATCGGCCCTCGGAGGGGGGTGCGGGCCCAGAACGATCCCCGGGGCTACAAGGGTTGAATCCCGAGGGCGGTTCGCACAGACCGGGCTTGTATTCCCTCGAGTGTAGAAGATTGAGGGGTGATCTAATCGAGGGGTTTGAGATGATTGAAGGATTCGATAGGGCCGATGGAGAGAAACTATTTTCTCTGGTCGGGGGGTCGGGGGAGAGTCCAGAACAAGGGGGCAGAATCTTAAAATGAGAGCTGGGCCCGTCCAGGGGTGATGTCAGGAAGCATTTCTTCACACAAAGGGGGAGTGGGAATCTGGAACTCTCTCCCCTCGAAAAAAGCTGTCGGGGCTGGGGGTCAATTGGGAATTTCAAACCTGAGATCGATCGATTTTTGTTGGGTGAGGGGATTAAGGGTTAGGGAACCAAGGTGGGGTCAATGGGGTTGAGATACAGATCAACCATGATCTCGTTGAATGGTGGAACAGGCTCGAGGGGCTGAACGGCCTCCTCCTGTTCCTGTGTAACAGGCTCGAGGGGGGCTGAATGGGCCTCCTCCTGTTCCCATTCGTCCCCAACCATCGTGGGGCTGGATTCGACCGCACGTCCCGAGAGGGGTGAAGGGTCACTGATCCGTTGGCTTGAAGCCTTGACCTCTGCTGGTGTGCTTTCCCTTTGACCCCTTCAGGTTGGCAAGTTCCAGATGTTTGGGAAGAACAGCCTGGTCGTCATCTTGCCTCAGGACTCTGAACGCAGCCTGTCGGAGGTTGAACGGGCCCTCACCTTTGACCAACTGAGGGACATCATGAACACACTGAAGCAGGGAAACTACAAAGCAACCAGTGTGGTGCTGCCCAAATTCAAAATGAACTTCACCCAGGATCTTCTGCTACCTTTCAGCGACATGGGTGAGTGGCCACCAGGAGAGCTTGGACCCTCTCTCCATCCCGTGCTGGACCTGCCCCCCTGGGAGCGCTCGATGCCGACACTGGGTATAAAGTGGGGGACACACTGTCAGGGTAGTGTAGAGGGAGCTCTACACTGTATCTAACCCGTGCTGTACCTGCCCCCTGGGAGCGCTCGATGCCGACACTGGGTATAAAGTGGGGGACACACTGTCAGGGTAATGTGGAGGGAGCTCTACACTGTATCTAACCCGTGCTGTACCTGCCCCCTGGGAGCGCTCGATGCCGACACTGGGTATAAAGTGGGGGACACACTGTCAGGGTAATGTGGAGGGAGCTCTACACTGTCTCTAACCCGTGCTGTACCTGCCCCCTGGGAGCGCTCGATGCCGACACTGGGTATAAAGTGGGGGACACACTGTCAGGGTAATGTAGAGGGAGCTCTACACTGTATCTAACCCGTGCTGTACCTGACCCCTGGGAGCGCTCGATGCTGACACTGGGTATAAAGTGGGGGACACACTGTCAGGGTAATGTCGAGGGAGCTCTACACTGTATCTAACCCGTGCTGTACCTGCCCCCTGGGAGCGCTCGACGCTGACACTGGGTATAAAGTGGGGGACACACTGTCAGGGTAATGTAGAGGGAGCTCTACACTGTATCTAACCCGTGCTGTACCTGCCCCCTGGGAGCGCTCGACGCTGACACTGGGAACTTCTCGATCGAGACGAATGCTCGATATTCTCTCAGTCCCTCTCTCTCTCTCTCTCCGTCCCTCAGGTTTGCAGGACGTCCTCCTCCAACCCAACCTGTGCGGGATGACGTTCGCCCGTCGGGTGGAGATCTCGGCCGCCACGCACCGGGCCGTCCTGACGGTGGACGAGGAGGGGGTGGAAGCAGCCGCCGTGACGAGCATCTCCGTGGCCCGCCACGTTCTGGTTTTCGAAGTGCTGCGCCCGTTCCTTTTGCTGCTCTGGAACGAGGCCCTGGGCTACCCCCTCTTCATGGGGAGAGTCCTGGACCCCTCCCAGTGAAACCCGTCCCCTCCACCACCCACACCCCTCACCAACCACCCACCCAGGTGGAAACAAAGCCCAAGAGTCAAAATCAGAAACCGCGGAAGGGTTTAGGGGCGGGAGAAGGCCACTCGGCCCATCGTGCCCTGTGCTAGCTCTGTGAGAGAGCTCTCCAATCAGTCCCTGCTCTTTCCCCCCGTCGCCCTGTAAATTTTCCCCCTTCGAGTATTCCCCCCTTTTGAAAGTTATTATTGAATCTGTTCCCACCTTTCAGGCAGCGAATTCCAGATCATCGCGACTCGCTGCGTAAAAAAACGTTCTCCTCGTCTCCCCCTCTTTCCCCGATTATCTTCAATCTGTGTCCTCTGGTTCCCGACCCTCCTGCCCACTGGGAAACACTCTCTCCTTATTTACTCTCTCAAAACCCCTCCTGATTGTGAACCCCTCGATTAAATCTCCCCTTAACCTTCTCTGCTCTGAGGAGAACAATTCCCAGTTTCTCCAGTCTCTCCCACATAACTGAGGTCCCTCATCCCCTGGTCCCATCCTGGGAAATCTCCCCTTAACCTTCTCTGCTCTGAGGAGAACAATTCCCAGTTTCTCCAGTCTCTCCCACATAACTGAGGTCCCTCATCCCCTGGTCCCATTCTGGGAAATCTCCCCTTAACCTTCTCTGCTCTGAGGAGAACAATTCCCAGTTTCTCCAGTCTCTCCCACATCACTGAGGTCCCTCATCCCCTGGTCCCATTCTGGGAAATCTCCCCTTAACCTTCTCTGCTCTGAGGAGAACAATTCCCAGTTTCTCCAGTCTCTCCGCATAACTGAGGTCCCTCATCCCCTGGTCCCATTCTGGGAAATCTCCCCTTAACCTTCTCTGCTCCGAGGAGAACAATTCCCAGTTTCTCCAGTCTCTCCACATAACTGAGGTCCCTCATCCCCTGGTCCCATTCTGGGAAATCTCCCCTTAACCTTCTCCGCTCCGAGGAGAACAATTCCCAGTTTCTCCAATTAACCTGAGGTCCCTCATCCCCTGGTTGCAATCTGGTCAATCTCCTCCGCACCCTCTCTGAGACCCTGGACATCCTTCCTAAAGAGTGCGGGGCCCAGAATTGGGACGCAATGTCCCAGCCGAGGCCAAACCCAATGATTTATGAGGGTTTAGCAATGACTTCCCTGCTTTCAGAATGGGGGTCTTTTTCTGGATACCCGCCTTCACCTTTCTGTGGGATCTTTCTATGCCCTGAACGCAAGCCAGCTCTTTCCCAATCCCCGCCTCATCCGACCTCCTCCCACCTCCCTCTCCCCGTTGCCCCACTCTCCAAACGCTGTGTCTCCTGATTCGCGGTTCGCAATAAAAAGGAAAATTGATTGACTATTTTTTCCACTTTTCATAATTTCTCAATCCTGGTTGCGTTTAGGGACGGTCCCTGAGTTTACGTCCGCTGGGTGGGCGACGGGGGGCTGATTGAGGAGAGGGGGGCGTCTGTGTGTTTAGGGACGGTCCCTAAGTTTACATCAATTGGATGGGCAAGGGCGGGGCCTGATTGGGGATTTGGTGCAATGGGAGTGAATCGGGGTTAGAATGATACAGGACTAACAATCGGGGCAGAGAGAGTGAGACAGAGTGACAGAGAGAGAAAGAGGGAGAGAGAGAAAGAGAGGGAGAGAGGGAGCGAGAGGGGGAGAGAGAGAGAGAGAGAGAGAGGAACAGACAGTGAGAGAGAGAGAGGGTGAGATAGAGAGAGGCAGAGCGAGAGAGAGAGAGACAGACAGGGACAGGTAGAGAGAGAGACAGAGAGAGAAACAGAGAGAGAGAGACCGAGAGAGACAGAAAGGGAACAACAGAGATAGAGAGACCGAGTGACAGAGAGGGACAGGTATAGAAAGAGAGAGAGAGAGAGAGACAGAGAGAGAGAGAGAGAGAGAGTGAGTGAGACAGGGAGAGGGGGAGAGAGTGAGGGAGAGAGAGAGACAGAGAGCGACAGAGAGAGGGGGAGAGAGAGAGAGTGAGAGAGACAGAAAGGGACAACAGAGATAGAGAGACCGAGTGACAGAGAGGGACAGGTATAGAAAGAGAGAGAGAGAGAGAGACAGAGAGAGAGAGAGAGAGAGAGGGGGAGAGAGAGAGACAGAGAGCGACAGAGAGAGGGAGAGGGGGAGAGAGAGAGAGTGAGAGAGAGAGTGAGTGAGGGAGAGAGAGAGTCAGAGAGCGACAGAGAGAGACGGGAGAGGGGGAGAGAGAGAGTGAGAGAGAGAGACAGAGTGAGTGAGAGAGAGAGATGGAGGGGGAGAGAGAGAGAGTGAGAGGGAGAGAGTGAGTGAGTGAGAGAGACAGGGAGAGGGGGAGAGAGAGGGAGTGAGAGAGAGAGTGAGAGAGAGAGAGTGAGTGAGTGAGAGAGACAGGGAGAAGGGAGAGAGAGGGAGTGAGAGAGAGACAGGGAGAGGGGGAGACAGGGGGAGAATGAGACAGAGACAGGGAGGGGGGAGAGAGAGAGAGAGAGAGTGAGAGACAGGGAGAGGGGGAGAGAGAGAGAGACAGGGAGAGTGCGAGAGAGAGAGTGAGTGAGAGACAGGGAGAGGGGGAGAGAGAGAGAGTGAGAGACAGGGAGAGGGGGAGAGAGAGAGTGAGTGAGAGAGTGTTTTGAGGTGAGTTTGTAATGAGAGATCTCACTCTGCTTGTCTCCTCTTATGTGATTTACACCCGTTTAAACCGAAGATCGCTCTCCGAAAATCAGTGAGAGCGAACAGTGAACAATTCACAAATCAACCAACAGGAGGCTGAGCACCACAGCTGACACTGAGACACACACGGGGCCGTACAGTCCCAGACAGGAGTGAATCGTTCCCTTTTACCCACTGTGTGCTGTACAATGTACAGGAGCTGACACTGAGACACACACGGGGCCGTACAGTCCCAGACAGGAGTGAATCGTTCCCTTTTACCCACTGTGTGCTGTACAATGTACAGGAGCTGACACTGAGACACACACGGGGCCGTACAGTCCCAGACAGGAGTGAATCGTTCCCTTTTACCCACTGTGTGCTGTACAATGTACAGGAGCTGACACTGAGACACACACGGGGCCGTACAGTCCCAGACAGGAGTGAATCGTTCCCTTTTACCCACTGTGTGCTGTACAATGTACAGGAGCTGACACTGAGACACACACGGGGCCGTACAGTCCCAGACAGGAGTGAATCGTTCCCTTTTACCCACTGTGTACTGTACAATGTACAGGAGCTGACACTGAGACACACACGGGCCGTACAGTCCCAGACAGGAGTGAATCATTCCCTTTTACCCACTGTGTACTGTACAATGTACAGGAGCTGACACTGAGACACACACAGGCCGTACAGTCCCAGACAGGAGTGAATCGTTCCCTTTTACCCACTGTGTGCTGTACAATGTACAGGAGCTGACACTGAGACACACACAGGCCGTACAGTCCCAGACAGGAGTGAATCGTTCCCTTTTACCCACTGTGTACTGTACAATGTACAGGAGCTGACACTGAGACACACACGGGCCGTACAGTCCCAGACAGGAGTGAATCGTTCCCTTTTACCCACTGTACAATGTACAGGAGCTGACACTGAGACACACACGGGCCGTACAGTCCCAGACAGGAGTGAATCGTTCCCTTTTACCCACTGTACAATGTACAGGAGCTGACACTGAGACACACACGGGGCCGTACAGTCCCAGACAGGAGTGAATCGTTCCCTTTTACCCACTGTGTGCTGTACAATGTACAGGAGCTGACACTGAGACACACACAGGCCGTACAGTCCCAGACAGGAGTGAATCGTTCCCTTTTACCCACTGTACAATGTACAGGAGCTGACACTGAGACACACACGGGGCCGTACAGTCCCAGACAGGAGTGAATCGTTCCCTTTTACCCGCTGTACAATGTACAGGAGCTGACACTGAGACACACACAGGCCGTACAGTCCCAGACAGGAGTGAATCGTTCCCTTTTACCCACTGTGTACTGTACAATGTACAGGAGCTGACACTGAGACACACACGGGGCCGTACAGTCCCAGACAGCAGTGAATCGTTCCCTTTTACCCACTGTGTATTGTACAATGTACAGGAGCTGACACTGAGACACACACGGGGCCGTACAGTCCCAGACAGGAGTGAATCGTTCCCTTTTACCCACTGTGTACTGTACAATGTACAGGAGCTGACACTGAGACACACACGGGGCCGTCCAGTCCCAGACAGGAGTGAATCGTTCCCTTTTACCCACTGTGTGCTGTACAATGTACAGGAGCTGACACTGAGACACCCACGGGGCCGTACAGTCCCAGACAGGAGTGAATCGTTCCCTTTTACCCACTGTGTACTGTACAATGTACAGGAGCTGACACTGAGACACACACGGGGCCGTCCAGTCCCAGACAGGAGTGAATCGTTCCCTTTTACCCGCTGTGTACTGTACAATGTGCAGGAGCTGACACTGAGACACACACAGGCCGTACAGTCCCAGACAGGAGTGAATCGTTCCCTTTTACCCACTGTACAATGTACAGGAGCTGACACTGAGACACACACAGGCCGTACAGTCCCAGACAGGAGTGAATCGTTCCCTTTTACCCACTGTGTACTGTACAATGTACAGGAGCTGACACTGAGACACACACGGGCCGTACAGTCCCAGACAGGAGTGAATCGTTCCCTTTTACCCACTGTGTACTGTACAATGTACAGGAGCTGACACTGAGACACACACGGGGCCGTACAGTCCCAGACAGGAGTGAATCGTTCCCTTTTACCCACTGTGTGCTGTACAATGTACAGGAGCTGACACTGAGACACACACGGGGCCGTACAGTCCCAGACAGGAGTGAATCGTTCCCTTTTACCCACTGTGTACTGTACAATGTACAGGAGCTGACACTGAGACACACACGGGGCCGTACAGTCCCAGACAGGAGTGAATCGTTCCCTTTTACCCACTGTGTACTGTACAATGTACAGGAGCTGACACTGAGACACACACGGGGCCGTACAGTCCCAGACAGGAGTGAATCGTTCCCTTTTACCCACTGTGTACTGTACAATGTACAGGAGCTGACACTGAGACACACACGGGGCCGTACAGTCCCAGACAGGAGTGAATCGTTCCCTTTTACCCACTGTGTACTGTACAATGTACAGGAGCTGACACTGAGACACACACGGGCCGTACAGTCCCAGACAGGAGTGAATCGTTCCCTTTTACCCACTGTGTACTGTACAATGTACAGGAGCTGACACTGAGACACACACAGGCCGTACAGTCCCAGACAGGAGTGAATCGTTCCCTTTTACCCACTGTGTACTGTACAATGTACAGGAGCTGACACTGAGACACACACGGGGCCGTACAGTCCCAGACAGGAGTGAATCGTTCCCTTTTACCCACTGTGTACTGTACAATGTACAGGAGCTGACACTGAGACACACACGGGGCCGTACAGTCCCAGACAGGAGTGAATCGTTCCCTTTTACCCACTGTACAATGTACAGGAGCTGACACTGAGACACACACGGGGCCGTACAGTCCCAGACAGGAGTGAATCGTTCCCTTTTACCCACTGTACAATGTACAGGAGCTGACACTGAGACACACACAGGCCGTACAGTCCCAGACAGGAGTGAATCGTTCCCTTTTACCCACTGTGTACTGTACAATGTACAGGAGCTGACACTGAGACACACACAGGCCGTACAGTCCCAGACAGGAGTGAATCGTTCCCTTTTACCCACTGTGTGCTGCACAATGTACAGGAGCTGACACTGAGACACACACGGGGCCGTACAGTCCCAGACAGGAGTGAATCGTTCCCTTTTACCCACTGTACAATGTCCAGGATCTGACACTGAGACACACACGGGGCCGTACAGTCCCAGACAGGAGTGAATCGTTCCCTTTTACCCACTGTGTACTGTACAATGTACAGGAGCTGACACTGAGACACACACGGGCCGTACAGTCCCAGACAGGAGTGAATCGTTCCCTTTTACCCACTGTGTACTGTACAATGTACAGGAGCTGACACTGAGACACACACGGGCCGTACAGTCCCAGACAGGAGTGAATCGTTCCCTTTTACCCGCTGTGTACTGTACAATGTACAGGAGCTGACACTGAGACACACACGGGGCCGTACAGTCCCAGACAGGAGTGAATCGTTCCCTTTTACCCACTGTGTACTGTACAATGTACAGGAGCTGACACTGAGACACACACGGGCCGTACAGTCCCAGACAGGAGTGAATCGTTCCCTTTTACCCACTGTGTACTGTACAATGTACAGGAGCTGACACTGAGACACACACGGGGCCGTACAGTCCCAGACAGGAGTGAATCGTTCCCTTTTACCCACTGTGTGCTGTACAATGTACAGGAGCTGACACTGAGACACACACGGGGCCGTACAGTCCCAGACAGGAGTGAATCGTTCCCTTTTACCCACTGTGTACTGTACAATGTACAGGAGCTGACACTGAGACACACACAGGGCCGTACAGTCCCAGACAGGAGTGAATCGTTCCCTTTTACCCACTGTGTACTGTACAATGTACAGGAGCTGACACTGAGACACACACAGGCCGTACAGTCCCAGACAGGAGTGAATCGTTCCCTTTTACCCACTGTGTGCTGCACAATGTACAGGAGCTGACACTGAGACACACACGGGGCCGTACAGTCCCAGACAGGAGTGAATCGTTCCCTTTTACCCACTGTACAATGTCCAGGATCTGACACTGAGACACACACAGGCCCTACAGTCCCAGACAGGAGTGAATCGTTCTTTTTAAAAGGGCTCCCTGATGGAGAGACTCCCTCTGTAAAAGGGGTCCCTGACGGAGAGACTCCCTCTGTAAAAGGGGTCCCTGATGGAGAGACTCCCTCTTTTCAAGGGGTCCCTGACGGAGAGAGACTCGCTCTATAAAAGGGGTCCCTGACGGAGAGAGACCCCCTCTTTAAAAAGCATTAATCACAACACTGCTGAATTGATTAAATTAAAAATTATTTATACAGAGCAAATCAATTGAAAACAAAGCCATGAGATGACAATTTGAAATCGATTAACATCGTACATCACGAAGAATAAATTAAGGTATAAAATAGTTGAATGTTATTTTAATACTCTTGGCGATTGTCTGGTCTTGTCTTCATCCGCCGCCATTTTGGTTAACCAGTGGCGGGGGGGCTGGGAGCGGGGTTTGCGGTGGAGGGAGGGGATGTGATGTCGTCTCTTTCCTGCTTGTCCGCCAGTTATCTTTCCCAATCGGCCGCGAGCGTTCCGAGGGCCTAAAGTCTGCTGGCCAATGGCGGAGGTCAGGGGTCACGGTGCATCGTGGGGGTCAAAGTGGGTTGGCAGAAAGTGATGGAGGGAACCAAAGGCCCGGCCAGCTCTGCCTGTCGGTCTGGCTGCCTGTCTCTCCGTCTCTCTGTTTGTCTAGCCGTCTCTCCGTCTATCCATCTCTCAGTCTCACCATCTCTCTGTCTCTCTGCCTCTCCGTCTCTCTGCCTGTCCCCCTCTCAGTCTCTCCATCTCACCATCTCTCTGTCTCTCTGTCTATCCGTCTGGGTCTAACCCCCTCTCCGTCTATCCATCTCTCAGTCTCACCATCTCTCTGTCTCTCTGTCTCTCCGTCTCTCCGTCTATCCCCCTCTCAGTCTCTCCATCTCTCGGTCTTTCTGTTTGTCTAGTTGTCTCTCCGTCTATCCATCTCTCAGTCTCTCCATCTCTCTGTCTCTCTGTCTATCCGTCTCGGTCTATCCCCCTCTCAGTCTCTCCATCTCTCGGTCTCTCTGTTTGTCTAGTCGTCTCTCCGTCTATCCATCTCTCAGTCTCTCCATCTCTCTGTCTCTTCGTCTCTCCATCTCTCTGTCTCTCCATCTCTCCATCGCTCTATCTCTCTGTCTCTACATCGCTCAGCCTCTCTGTCTCTCCATATCCCTGTCTCTCCATCTCCCTGTCTCTCTGTCGCTCCATCTCTCTGTCTCTTCGTGTCCCCATCTCTCCATCTCCCTGTCTCTCTGTCTCTCCATCTCCCTGTCTCTCTGTCTCTCCATGTCCCCATCTCTCCATCTCTCTCTCTCCATCTTTGTCTCTCCGTGTCCCCATCCCTTCATCTCTCTGTCTTTCTGTCTCTCCATCTCCCTGTCTCTGTCTCTCCATCTCTCCGTGTCCCCATCTCTCCATCTCTCTGTCTCTCCGTGTCCCCATCTCTCCGTCTCTCCGTCTCTCCATCTCTCCGTCTCTCCGTCTCCCCGTCTCTCTGTCTCTCCAATTCCCCTTTCGAAAGCCACTATTGAATCTGTCCTTTCAGGCAGCGAATTCCAGATCATCACAACTCGCTGCGCAAGAAAAAAATGTCTCCTCATCTCCCCTCCGGCTCTTTCCCAGATTATCTTAAATATGTGTCCTCTGGTCACCGACCCTCCTGCCCACTGGAAACAGTTTCTCTTTATTTGGTCCATCAAAACCTCCCTCCCTTTGTCATCGTCCATCAAACCTGCCCCCTTAACCTTCTCAGCGCTGAGGAGACTTTGACCAGGAGATGGGGATGGAAGTGTAGGTCTGAGTGAGGACACTGGCCCTCTGAATCCTCCGGCTCCCCGATGGGGAATTAACACGATCCCACTCGTCACCTCACCAATCTATGGAAACCAACCGATTTACTTCATCCCATCGTCAAAAGAAATGATCCTTCGCTTTGTATGGGGGGATATTTAGCCCACCCTCTGTCTGGAGTTGATCCCCAACACCCCAGGAGAGATGGGGACATGGAGAGACAGGGAGATGGAGAGACAGGGAGATGGAGAGATGAAGAGACAGAGAGGCTGAGCGATGTGGAGACAGAGAGATAGAGCGATGGAGAGATGGAGAGACGGAGAGACGGAGAGACAGGGAGATGGAGAGACAGGGAGATAGAGAGATGAAGAGACAGAGAGGCTGAGCGATGTGGAGACAGAGAGATAGAGCGATGGAGAGATGGAGAGACAGAGAGACGGAGAGACTGAGAGATGGAGAGACTGAGAGATGGATAGACGGAGAGACGACCAGACAAACAGAGAGACGGAGAGACAGAGAGATGGAGAGACTGAGAGATGGATAGACGGAGAGACGACTAGACAAACAGAGAGACCGAGAGATGGAGAGAATGGTGGGGAACGCATTGTCCCCAGCCCCATCAGACAAAAAAATGGAACCCTCCATCCCAAGTCAGTTGACCTCAGATTGACTGGGCGAGATGCATTTGAAGTTTCATAAGTTTCAAGGCTGGATCCGAAGCAGATCCCTTTGGTGTCGCCCCCCACTCGCCCCGGTCTCCCCGCAAACAACAACCCCACCAACCACCAAAACCCAACCGTGCCATCACTGATGGTGGGAGCAGTCAATGGAGAGGCTGTCAGGCTGGTCAATCAGTTTCTGCAAGTCGCTGATGAGATCGCGGATGACATACGCCCCCCCGATGACCTCGGAGGCCCAGAAGACGGGCTCGGGGGTCTCGGGATCTCCGCAGTGCTGGCGCTGGGCCTGTCGGGGAACAGAGCATGGAGGTTACCATTGGAATTCGGGGAGTCGACATGTTGTACACCATGGATAGAGGGGAGCCAGAGTGGGCTAAGGATAGAGAGGGCTCAGATACAGAGGGGTTTGATAGAGAGGGGTTAGATAGAGAGGGGCTCAGATACAGAGGGGTTTGATAGAGAGGGGATAGATAGAGAGGGGTTAGATAGAGAGGGGGGATAGAGAGGGGGGATAGATAGAGAGGGGGTTAGATAGAGAGGGGTTAGATAGAGAGGGGTTAGATAGAGAGGGGTCAGATAGAGAGGGGTTAGATAGAGAGGGGGTTAGATAGAGAGGGGTTAGATAGAGAGGGGTTAGATAGAGAGGGGATAGATAGAGAGGGGTTAGATAGAGAGGGGATAGATAGAGAGGGGTTAGATAGAGAGGGGCTCAGATACAGAGGGGTTTGATAGAGAGGGGTTAGATAGAGAGGGGTTAGATAGAGAGGGGATAGATAGAGAGGGGTTAGATAGAGAGGGGATAGATAGAGAGGGGTTAGATAGAGAGGGGATAGATAGAGAGGGGATAGATAGAGAGGGGTTAGATAGAGAGGGGATAGATAGAGAGGGGTTAGATAGAGAGGGGATAGATAGAGAGGGGATAGATAGAGAGGGGTTAGATAGAGAGGGGATAGATAGAGAGGGGATAGATAGAGAGGGGATAGATAGAGAGGGGATAGATACAGAGGGGTTTGATAGAGAGGGGTTAGATAGAGAGGGGTTAGATAGAGAGGGGTTAGATAGAGAGGGGATAGATAGAGAGGGGTTAGATAGAGAGGGGTTAGATAGAGAGGGGTTAGATAGAGAGGGGTTAGATAGAGAGGGGGGATAGAGAGGGGTTAGATAGAGAGGGGTTAGATAGAGAGGGGTTAGATAGAGAGGGGATAGATAGAGAGGGGATAGATAGAGAGGGGATAGATAGAGAGGGGGATAGATAGAGAGGGGTTAGATAGAGAGGGGGTTAGATAGGGAGGGGTTAGATAGAGAGGGGTTAGATAGAGAGGGGATAGATAGAGAGGGGTTAGATAGAGAGGGGATAGATAGAGAGGGGTTAGATAGAGAGGGGGTTAGAGAGAGAGGGGTTAGATAGAGAGGGGTTAGATAGAGAGGGGTTAGATAGAGAGGGGTTAGATAGAGAGGGGATAGATAGAGAGGGGTTAGATAGAGAGGGGTTAGATAGAGAGGGGATAGATAGAGAGGGGTTAGATAGAGAGGGGTTAGATAGAGAGGGGGTTAGATAGAGAGGGGTTAGATAGAGAGGGGTTAGATAGAGAGGGGTTAGATAGAGAGGGGTTAGATAGAGAGGGGATAGATAGAGAGGGGTTAGATAGAGAGGGGTTAGATAGAGAGGGGATAGATAGAGAGGGGTTAGATAGAGAGGGGTTAGATAGAGAGGGGATAGATAGAGAGGGGATAGATAGGGAGGGGTTAGATAGAGAGGGGTTAGATAGAGAGGGGGTTAGATAGAGAGGGGTTAGATAGAGAGGGGTTAGATAGAGAGGGGTTAGATAGAGAGGGGGTTAGATAGGGAGGGGTTAGATAGAGAGGGGGTAGATAGAGAGGCGTTAGATAGAGAGGGGTTAGATAGAGAGGGGGTTAGATAGGGAGGGGTTAGATAGAGAGGGGGTTAGATAGGGAGGGGTTAGATAGAGAGGGGTTAGATAGAGAGGGGTTAGATAGAGAGGGGTTAGATAGAGAGGGGTTAGATAGAGAGGGGTTAGATAGAGAGGGGATAGATAGAGAGGGGTTAGATAGAGAGGGGTTAGATAGAGAGGGGTTAGATAGAGAGGGGTTAGATAGAGAGGGGTTAGATAGAGAGGGGTTAGATAGAGAGGGGTTAGATAGAGAGGGGGTTAGATAGAGAGGGGTTAGATAGAGAGGGGTTAGATAGAGAGGGGATAGATAGAGAGGGGTTAGATAGAGAGGGGATAGATAGAGAGGGGTTAGATAGAGAGGGGTTAGATAGAGAGGGGATAGATAGAGAGGGGGTTAGATAGAGAGGGGTTAGATAGAGAGGGGTTAGATAGAGAGGGGTTAGATAGTGAGGGGATAGATAGAGAGGGGGTTAGATAGAGAGGGGGTTAGATAGAGAGGGGTTAGATAGAGAGGGGTTAGATAGAGAGGGGTTAGATAGAGAGGGGGTTAGATAGAGAGGGGGTTAGATAGAGAGGGGGTTAGATAGAGAGGGGATAGATAGAGAGGGGTTAGATAGAGAGGGGGTTAGATAGAGAGGGGTTAGATAGAGAGGGGTTAGATAGAGAGGGGATAGATAGAGAGGGGTTAGATAGAGAGGGGGTTAGATAGAGAGGGGTTAGATAGAGAGGGGATAGATAGAGAGGGGATAGATAGAGAGGGGGTTAGATAGAGAGGGGGTTAGATAGAGAGGGGATAGATAGAGAGGGGTTAGATAGAGAGGGGGTTAGATAGAGAGGGGTTAGATAGAGAGGGGATAGATAGAGAGGGGGGATAGAGAGGGGTTAGATAGAGAGGGGATAAAGAGAGAGGGGATAGATAGAGAGGGGGTTAGATAGAGAGGGGTTAGATAGAGAGGGGGGATAGATAGAGAGGGGTTAGATAGAGAGGGGATAGATAGAGAGGGGTTAGATAGAGAGGGGTTAGATAGAGAGGGGTTAGATAGTGAGGGGATAGATAGAGAGGGGGTTAGATAGAGAGGGGTTAGATAGAGAGGGGTTAGATAGAGAGGGGATAGATAGAGAGGGGTTAGATAGAGAGGGGTTAGATAGAGAGGGGTTAGATAGTGAGGGGATAGATAGAGAGGGGGTTAGATAGAGAGGGGGTTAGATAGAGAGGGGTTAGATAGAGAGGGGTTAGATAGAGAGGGGTTAGATAGAGAGGGGTTAGATAGAGAGGGGATAGATACAGAGGGGTTTGATAGAGAGGGGTTAGATAGAGAGGGGATAGATAGAGAGGGGTTAGATAGAGAGGGGTTAGATAGAGAGGGGTTAGATAGAGAGGGGATAGATAGAGAGGGGTTAGATAGAGAGGGGGTTAGATAGAGAGGGGGTTAGATAGAGAGGGGATAGATAGAGAGGGGTTGGATAGAGAGGGGTTAGATAGAGAGGGGTTAGATAGAGAGGGGTTAGATAGAGAGGGGGTTAGATAGAGAGGGGATAGATAGAGAGGGGTTGGATAGAGAGGGGTTAGATAGAGAGGGGTTAGATAGAGAGGGGTTAGATAGAGAGGGGTTAGATAGTGAGGGGATAGATAGAGAGGGGGTTAGATAGAGAGGGGGTTAGATAGAGAGGGGTTAGATAGAGAGGGGGTTAGATAGAGAGGGGTTAGATAGAGAGGGGTTAGATAGAGAGGGGGTTAGATAGAGAGGGGATAGATAGAGAGGGGTTAGATAGAGAGGGGTTAGATAGAGAGGGGATAGATAGAGAGGGGGTTAGATAGAGAGGGGTTAGATAGAGAGGGGTTAGATAGAGAGGGGATAGATAGAGAGGGGATAGATAGAGAGGGGTTAGATAGAGAGGGGTTAGATAGAGAGGGGTTAGAGAGAGGGGTTAGATAGAGAGGGGTTAGATAGAGAGGGGTTAGATAGAGAGGGGATAGATAGAGAGGGGTGAGATAGAGAGGGGTTAGATAGAGAGGGGATAGATAGAGAGGGGTTAGATAGAGAGGGGGTTAGACAGAGAGGGGATAGATAGAGAGGGGTTAGATAGAGAGGGGTTAGATAGAGAGGGGTTAGATAGAGAGGGGATAGATAGAGAGGGGTTAGATAGAGAGGGGTTAGATAGAGAGGGGATAGATAGAGAGGGGATAGATAGAGAGGGGTTAGATAGAGAGGGGTTAGACAGAGAGGGGATAGATAGAGAGGGGTTAGATAGAGAGGGGTTAGATAGAGAGGGGTTAGATAGAGAGGGGTTAGATAGAGAGGGGATAGATAGAGAGGGGATAGATAGAGAGGGGTTAGATAGAGAGGGGTTAGATAGAGAGGGGATAGATAGAGAGGGGATAGATAGAGAGGGGTTAGATAGAGAGGGGTTAGATAGAGAGGGGGTTAGATAGAGAGGGGTTAGATAGAGAGGGGTTAGATAGAGAGGGGATAGATAGAGAGGGGATAGATAGAGAGGGGATAGATAGAGAGGGGGTTAGATAGAGAGGGGTTAGATAGAGAGGGGGTTAGATAGAGAGGGGTTAGATAGAGAGGGGTTAGATAGAGAGGGGGTTAGATAGAGAGGGGGTTAGATAGAGAGGGGGTTAGATAGAGAGGGGTTAGATAGAGAGGGGTTAGATAGAGAGGGGTTAGATAGAGAGGGGTTAGATAGAGAGGGGGTTAGATAGAGAGGGGATAGATAGAGAGGGGTTAGATAGAGAGGGGTTAGATAGAGAGGGGTTAGATAGAGAGGGGTTAGATAGAGAGGGGGTTAGATAGAGAGGGGTTAGATAGAGAGGGGTTAGATAGAGAGGGGATAGATAGAGAGGGGATAGATAGGGAGGGGTTAGATAGAGAGGGGTTAGATAGAGAGGGGGTTAGATAGAGAGGGGTTAGATAGAGAGGGGTTAGATAGAGAGGGTATAGATAGAGAGGGGTTAGATAGAGAGGGGTTAGATAGAGAGGGGATAGATAGAGAGGGGTTAGATAGAGAGGGGTTAGATAGAGAGGGGGTTAGATAGAGAGGGGTTAGATAGAGAGGGGATAGATACAGAGGGGTTTGATAGAGAGGGGTTAGATAGAGAGGGGATAGATAGAGAGGGGATAGATAGATAGGGGATAGATAGAGAGGGGTTAGATAGAGAGGGGTTAGATAGAGAGGGGTTAGATAGAGAGGGGTTAGATAGAGAGGGGATAGATAGAGAGGGGATAGATAGAGAGGGGTTAGATAGAGAGGGGATAGATAGAGAGGGGATAGATAGAGAGGGGTTAGATAGAGGGGGGATAGATAGAGAGGGGTTAGATAGAGAGGGGTTAGATAGAGAGGGGTTAGATAGAGAGGGGTTAGATAGAGAGGGGATAGATAGAGAGGGGTTAGATAGAGAGGGGATAGATAGAGAGGGGTTAGATAGAGAGGGGTTAGATAGAGAGGGGTTAGATAGAGAGGGGTTAGATAGAGAGGGGATAGATAGAGAGGGGTTAGATAGAGAGGGGTTAGATAGAGAGGGGTTAGATAGAGAGGGGGTTAGATAGAGAGGGGATAGATAGAGAGGGGATAGATAGAGAGGGGTTAGATAGAGAGGGGTTAGATAGAGAGTGGGTTCGATTGAGAGGGGGTTAGATAGAGAGGGGATAGATAGAGAGGGGTTAGATAGAGAGGGGGTTAGATAGAGAGGGGATAGATAGAGAGGGGATAGATAGAGAGGGGTTAGATAGAGAGGGGGTTAGATAGAGAGGGGGTTAGATAGAGAGGGGTTTGATAGAGAGGGGTTAGATAGAGAGGGGTTAGATAGAGAGGGGGTTAGATAGAGAGGGGATAGATAGAGAGGGGTTAGATAGAGAGGGGATAGATAGAGAGGGGGTTAGAGAGAGAGGGGTTAGATAGAGAGGGGACAGATAGAGAGGGGTTAGATAGAGAGGGGATAGATAGAGAGGGGGTTAGAGAGAGAGGGGTTAGATAGAGAGGGGATAGATAGAGAGGGGTTAGATAGAGAGGGGTTAGATAGAGAGGGGTTAGATAGAGAGGGGATAGATAGAGAGGGGGTTAGAGAGAGAGGGGGTTAGATAGAGAGGGGTTAGATAGAGAGGGGATAGATAGAGAGGGGTTAGATAGAGAGGGGTTAGATAGAGAGGGGTTAGATAGAGAGGGGGGATAGAGAGGGGATAGATAGAGAGGGGATAGATAGAGAGGGGTTCGATAGAGAGTGGTTAGATAGAGAGGGGTTAGATAGAGAGGGGTTAGATAGAGAGGGGATAGATAGAGAGGGGTTAGATAGAGAGGGGTTAGATAGAGAGGGGTTAGATAGAGGGGGGGATAGAGAGGGGATAGATAGAGAGGGGATAGATAGAGAGGGGTTCGATAGAGAGGGGATAGATAGAGAGGGGGTTAGATAGAGAGGGGATTGATAGAGAGGGGTTAGATAGAGAGGGGTTAGATAGAGAGGGGGTTAGATAGAGAGGGGGGATAGAGAGGGGGTTAGATAGAGA
The DNA here is from genome assembly GCF_035084215.1 of Heptranchias perlo. Lineage (NCBI taxonomy): Eukaryota > Metazoa > Chordata > Chondrichthyes > Hexanchiformes > Hexanchidae > Heptranchias > Heptranchias perlo. The sequence goes on from NW_027139393.1 coordinate 107,762, forward strand.
GGGGGTTAGATAGAGAGGGGATAGATAGAGAGGGGTTAGATAGAGGGGGGTTAGATAGAGAGGGGATAGATAGAGAGGGGTTAGATAGAGGGGGGATAGATAGAGAGGGGGTTAGATAGAGAGGGGTTAGATAGAGAGGGGTTAGATAGAGAGGGGTTAGATAGAGAGGGGATAGATAGAGAGGGGTTAGATAGAGAGGGGTTAGATAGAGAGGGGATAGATAGAGAGGGGTTAGATAGAGAGGGGATAGATAGAGAGGGGTTAGATAGAGAGGGGTTAGATAGAGAGGGGGGATAGAGAGGGGGTTAGATAGAGAGGGGGTTAGATAGAGAGGGGTTAGATAGAGAGAGGTTAGATAGAGAGGGGTTAGATAGAGAGGGGATAGAGAGAGGGGGGGGTTAGATAGAGAGGGGGTTAGATAGAGAGGGGGTTAGATAGAGAGGGGTTAGATAGAGAGGGGATAGATAGAGAGGGGATAGATAGAGAGGGGGTTAGATAGAGAGGGGTTAGATAGAGAGGGGTTAGATAGAGAGGGGTTAGATAGAGAGGGGTTAGATAGAGAGGGGGTTAGATAGAGAGGGGATAGATAGAGAGGGGATAGATAGAGAGGGGATAGATAGAGAGGGGTTAGATAGAGAGGGGTTAGATAGAGAGGGGGTTAGATAGAGAGGGGGGATAGATAGAGAGGGGTTAGATAGAGAGGGGGTTAGATAGAGAGGGGTTAGATAGAGAGGGGTTAGATAGAGAGGGGTTAGATAGAGAGGGGGTTAGATAGAGAGGGGTTAGATAGAGAGGGGATAGATAGAGAGGGGGTTAGATAGAGAGGGGTTAGATAGAGAGGGGTTAGATAGAGAGGGGATAGATAGAGAGGGGTTAGATAGAGAGGGGTTAGATAGAGAGGGGTTAGATAGAGAGGGGTTAGAGAGAGGGGATAGATAGAGAGGGGATAGATAGAGAGGGGATAGATAGAGAGGGGTTAGATAGAGAGGGGATAGATAGAGAGGGGTTAGATAGAGAGGGGTTAGATAGAGAGGGGTTAGATAGAGAGGGGTTAGATAGAGAGGGGTTAGATAGAGAGGGGGTTAGATAGAGAGGGGTTAGAGAGAGAGGGGTTAGATAGAGAGGGGTTAGATAGAGAGGGGTTAGATAGAGAGGGGTTAGATAGAGAGGGGTTAGATAGAGAGGGGTTAGATAGAGAGGGGTTAGATAGAGAGGGGTTAGATAGAGAGGGGTTAGATAGAGAGGGGTTAGATAGAGAGGGGTTAGATAGAGAGGGGATAGATAGAGAGGGGATAGATAGAGAGGGGTTAGATAGAGAGGGGGTTAGATAGAGAGGGGTTAGATAGAGAGGGGTTAGATAGAGAGGGGATAGATAGAGAGGGGGTTAGATAGAGAGGGGATAGATAGAGAGGGGATAGATAGAGAGGGGATAGATAGAGAGGGGTTAGATAGAGAGGGGTTAGATAGAGAGGGGTTAGATAGAGAGGGGTTAGATAGAGAGGGGTTAGATAGAGAGGGGTTAGATAGAGAGGGGGTTAGATAGAGAGGGGTTAGAGAGAGAGGGGTTAGATAGAGAGGGGTTAGATAGAGAGGGGTTAGATAGAGAGGGGGTTAGATAGAGAGGGGTTAGATAGAGAGGGGGTTAGATAGAGAGGGGTTAGATAGAGAGGGGATAGATAGAGAGGGGGTTAGATAGAGAGGGGGTTAGATAGAGAGGGGATAGATAGAGAGGGGTTAGATAGAGAGGGGATAGATAGAGAGGGGGTTAGAGAGAGAGGGGTTAGATAGAGAGGGGGATAGATAGAGAGGGGTTAGATAGAGAGGGGTTAGATAGAGAGGGGATAGATAGAGAGGGGTTAGATAGAGAGGGGATAGATAGAGAGGGGGTTAGAGAGAGAGGGGTTAGATAGAGAGGGGGATAGATAGAGAGGGGTTAGATAGAGAGGGGTTAGATAGAGAGGGGTTAGATAGAGAGGGGTTAGATAGAGAGGGGTTAGATAGAGAGGGGTTAGATAGAGAGGGGATAGATAGAGAGGGGGTTAGAGAGAGAGGGGTTAGATAGAGAGGGGATAGATAGAGAGGGGTTAGATAGAGAGGGGATAGATAGAGAGGGGGTTAGAGAGAGAGGGGTTAGATAGAGAGGGGGATAGATAGAGAGGGGTTAGATAGAGAGGGGTTAGATAGAGAGGGGGGATAGAGAGGGGATAGATAGAGAGGGGTTAGATAGAGAGGGGGTTAGATAGAGAGGGGGGATAGAGAGGGGATAGATAGAGAGGGGATAGATAGAGAGGGGGGATAGAGAGGGGATAGATAGAGAGGGGATAGATAGAGAGGGGTTCGATAGAGAGGGGATAGATAGAGAGGGGGTTAGATAGAGAGGGGATTGATAGAGAGGGGTTAGATCGAGAGGGGTTAGATAGAGAGGGGTTAGATAGAGAGGGGATAGATAGAGAGGGGTTAGATAGAGAGGGGTTAGATAGAGAGGGGTTAGATAGAGAGGGGATAGATAGAGAGGGGTTAGATAGAGAGGGGTTAGATAGAGAGGGGTTAGATAGAGAGGGGGGATAGAGAGGGGATAGATAGAGAGGGGATAGATAGAGAGGGGTTCGATAGAGAGGGGATAGATAGAGAGGGGGTTAGATAGAGAGGGGATTGATAGAGAGGGGTTAGATAGAGAGGGGTTAGATAGAGAGGGGATAGATAGAGAGGGGTTAGATAGAGAGGGGATAGATAGAGAGGGGATAGATAGAGAGGGGTTAGATGAGAGGGGATAGATAGAGAGGGGTTAGATAGAGAGGGGTTAGATAGAGAGGGGATAGATAGAGAGGGGTTAGATAGAGAGGGGATAGATAGAGAGGGGATAGATAGAGAGGGGATAGATAGAGAGGGGTTAGATAGAGAGGGGTTAGATAGAGAGGGGTTAGATAGAGAGGGGTTAGGTAGAGAGGGGTTAGATAGAGAGGGGATAGATAGAGAGGGGATAGATAGAGAGGGGTTAGATAGAGAGGGGATAGATAGAGAGGGGTTAGATAGAGAGGGGTTAGATAGAGAGGGGATAGATAGAGAGGGGATAGATAGAGAGGGGTTAGATAGAGAGGGGATAGATAGAGAGGGGTTAGATAGAGAGGGGATAGATAGAGAGGGGATAGATAGAGAGGGGTTAGAGAGAGAGGGGTTAGAGAGAGAGGGGTTAGATAGAGAGGGGTTAGATAGAGAGGGGTTAGATAGAGAGGGGATAGATAGAGAGGGGGTTAGATAGAGAGGGGGTTAGATAGAGAGGGGTTAGATAGAGAGGGGATAGATAGAGAGGGGGATAGATAGAGAGGGGTTAGATAGAGAGGGGATAGATAGAGAGGGGATAGATAGAGAGGGGTTAGATAGAGAGGGGATAGATAGAGAGGGGATAGATAGAGAGGGGTTAGATAGAGAGGGGTTAGAGAGAGAGGGGTTAGATAGAGAGGGGGATAGATAGAGAGGGGTTAGATAGAGAGGGGATAGATAGAGAGGGGATAGATAGAGAGGGGTTAGATAGAGAGGGGTTAGAGAGAGAGGGGTTAGATAGAGAGGGGTTAGATAGAGAGGGGATAGATAGAGAGGGGTTAGATAGAGAGGGGTTAGATAGAGAGGGGTTAGATAGAGAGGGGTTAGATAGAGAGGGGTTAGAGAGAGAGGGGTTAGATAGAGAGGGGTTAGATAGAGAGGGGATAGATAGAGAGGGTTAGATAGAGAGGGGTTAGAGAGAGAGGGGTTAGATAGAGAGGGGTTAGATAGAGAGGGTTAGATAGAGAGGGGTTAGATAGAGAGGGGTTAGATAGAGAGGGGTTAGATAGAGAGGGGATAGATAGAGAGGGGTTAGATAGAGAGGGGAGAGATAGAGAGGGGATAGATAGAGAGGGGTTAGATAGAGAGGGGTTAGATAGAGAGGGGTTAGAGAGAGAGGGGGTTAGATAGAGAGGGGGTTAGATAGAGAGGGGATAGATAGAGAGGGGTTAGATAGAGAGGGGATAGATAGAGAGGGGTTAGATAGAGAGGGGGTTAGATAGAGAGGGGATAGATAGAGAGGGGATAGATAGAGAGGGGTTAGATAGAGAGGGGTTAGATAGAGAGGGGGTTAGATAGAGAGGGGTTAGATAGAGAGGGGTTAGATAGAGAGGGGATAGATAGAGAGGGGATAGATAGAGAGGGGGTTAGATAGAGAGGGGGTTAGATAGAGAGGGGGTTAGATAGAGAGGGGTTAGATAGAGAGGGGTTAGATAGAGAGGGGTTAGATAGAGAGGGGATAGATAGAGAGGGGTTAGATAGAGAGGGGGTTAGATAGAGAGGGGGTTAGATAAAGAGGGGTTAGATAAAGAGGGGTTAGATAGAGAGGGGTTAGATAGAGAGGGGATAGATAGAGAGGGGATAGATAGAGAGGGGTTAGATAGAGAGGGGTTAGATAGAGAGGGGTTAGATAGAGAGGGGTTAGATAGAGAGGGGTTAGATAGAGAGGGGTTAGATAGAGAGGGGATAGATAGAGAGGGGATAGATAGAGAGGGGATAGATAGAGAGGGGTTAGATAGAGAGGGGTTAGATAGAGAGGGGTTAGATAGAGAGGGGTTAGAGAGAGAGGGGTTAGATAGAGAGGGGGTTAGATAGAGAGGGGTTAGATAGAGAGGGGTTAGATAGAGAGGGGTTAGATAGAGAGGGGATAGATAGAGAGGGGTTAGATGGAGAGGGGATAGATAGAGAGGGGTTAGATAGAGAGGGGATAGATAGAGAGGGGATAGATAGAGAGGGGGTTAGATAGAGAGGGGTTAGATAAAGAGGGGTTAGATAAAGAGGGGTTAGATAGAGAGGGGGTTAGATAGAGAGGGGGTTAGATAGAGAGGGGATAGATAGAGATGGGATAGATAGAGAGGGGTTAGATAGAGAGGGGGTTAGATAGAGAGGGGGTTAGATAGAGAGGGGATAGATAGAGAGGGGTTAGATAGAGAGGGGTTAGATAGAGAGGGGATAGATAGAGAGGGGTTAGATAGAGAGGGGATAGATAGAGAGGGGATAGATAGAGAGGGGATAGATAGAGAGGGGATAGATAGAGAGGGGATAGATAGAGAGGGGATAGATAGAGAGGGGTTAGATAGAGAGGGGATAGATAGAGAGGGGATAGATAGAGAGGGGATAGATAGAGAGGGGATAGATAGAGAGGGGGTTAGATAGAGAGGGGTTAGATAGAGAGGGGTTAGATAGAGAGGGGTTAGATAGAGAGGGGATAGATAGAGAGGGGTTAGATAGAGAGGGGTTAGATAGAGAGGGGTTAGATAGAGAGGGGTTAGATAGAGAGGGGTTAGATAGAGAGGGGTTAGATAGAGAGGGGATAGATAGAGAGGGGGTTAGATAGAGAGGGGATAGATAGAGAGGGGTTAGATAGAGAGGGGTTAGATAGAGAGGGGGTTAGATAGAGAGGGGTTAGATAGAGAGGGGATAGATAGAGAGGGGGTTAGATAGAGAGGGGTTAGATAGAGAGGGGGTTAGATAGAGAGGGGATAGATAGAGAGGGGTTAGATAGAGAGGGGTTAGATAGAGAGTGGGTTAGATAGAGAGGGGCTTAGATAGAGAGGGGTTAGATAGAGAGGGGTTAGATAGAGAGTGGGTTAGATAGAGAGGGGTTAGATAGAGAGGGGTTAGATAGAGAGGGGTTAGATAGAGAGGGGATAGATAGAGAGGGGTTAGATAGAGAGGGGATAGATAGAGAGGGGTTAGATAGAGAGGGGTTAGATAGAGAGTGGGGTTAGATAGAGAGGGGGTTAGATAGAGAGGGGGTTAGATAGAGAGGGGTTAGATAGAGAGGGGTTAGATAGAGAGGGGTTAGATAGAGAGGGGGTTAGATAGAGAGGGGATAGATAGAGAGGGGATAGATAGAGAGGGGTTAGATAGAGAGGGGATAGATAGAGAGGGGGTTAGATAGAA